>NC_042976.1:38386679-38476679 GCF_901001165.1 Salmo trutta | reverse complement strand
CTTACTGTAACATTTCACCTTTCTTATAACCGTAAAATAAAGAGGATCATACATAGTGGCAGTACAAATGAATAACATTTCATATAACTGACGACGGAGAATGTTCTGCCAAGCGTCCTCTGAGTGAAGCAGAGCCTCCATTCAAATGCCTGTTGACTCGTTTCGACTTCAGTTTTAAGCGTGAGGTGATTTCGTCCCTCTGTGACCAAGTCTTGTTTTGTTTGGTCTTGTTTCAGTTCTACAAAATTATTTGTAATGGTTTATGTTCAGCGCTCTAAATTCATCTGCGAACATCACAGTGAGATGTCAATAGGCGTGCGCTGGTCTGGCCTTTTGAGGAAATGTAAACCACGTGGGTCTGTGACTCTCGCAGGCAGAGAAAATCCTTTGTCTGGGTAGGTCAGAAGATGTGACGCGGCACTCCCTAGGCAAATGAGGTGTCAGATTTCACAGGCTGCATGTCAGCTGACAGCAATTCATGTCGTGCCATTCACAGAGTGCTCTGTACACCAAAAATGTAGTTCGGAACTGGTCCAGAACCGCTCAGAGTTCCCCAAATAGAGGACTTTAAATCTATAGCTCAGTAGGTAAAGCATGGCGCTTGCAGTGCCATGATAGTGGGTTCAATTCCCGGGACCACCCATATGTAAAAAATGTATGCGTACATGACTGTAAGTTACTCTACATAAAAGTGTCTGCTAAATGACATGTATTAATAATAATATTATATATCATAATGCTTCCCTGTACATCCTGGGTCCATTGTGAAAATCCTACTGATAGTGCTGCTGTAGAAATGGCACAGGCCCAACTGTGGAGTCTGTGAGTGGTGCATAATGATGATGTCATCGATGCTGGACTGTCACTCTGCAGTGGGACCACCCAGTGACTAGATCCCAGAGAGCTGCTGGCTGGCAGACTGTCACTCTGCAGTGGGACCACCCAGTGAATAGATCCCAGAGAGCTGCTGGCTGGCAGACTGTCATTCTGCAGTGGGACCACCCAGTGACTAGATCCCAGAGAGCTGCAGACTGTCATTCTGCAGTGGGACCACCCAGTGACTAGATCCCAGAGAGCTGCAGACAGTCATTCTGCAGTGGGACCACCCAGTGACTAGATCCCAGAGAGCTGCTGGCTGGCAGACTGTCACTCTGCAGTGGGACCACCCAGTGACTAGATCCCAGAGAGCTGCTGGCTGGCAGACTGTCACTCTGCAGTGGGACCACCCAGTGACTAGATCCCAGAGAGCTGCTGGCTGGCAGACTGTCACTCTGCAGTGGGACCACCCAGTGACTAGATCCCAGAGAGCTGCTGGATGGCAGACAGTCACTCTGCAGTGGGACCACCCAGTGACTAGATCCCAGAGAGCTGCTGGCTGGAAGACTGTCACTCTGCAGTGGGACCACCCAGTGACTAGATCCCAGAGAGCTGCTGGCTGGCAGACTGTCACTCTGCAGTGGAACCACCCAGTGACTAGATCCCAGAGAGTCGCTGGCTGGCAGACTGTCACTCTGCAGTGGAACCACCCAGTGACTAGATCCCAGAGAGTTGCTGGCTGGCAGACTGTCACTCTGCAGTGGGACCACCCAGTGACTAGATCCCAGAGAGCTGCTGGCTGGCAGACTGTCACTCTGCAGTGGGACCACCCAGTGACTAGATCCCAGAGAGTTGCTGGTTGGCAGACTGTCACTCTGCAGTGGGACCACCCAGTGACTAGATCCCAGAGAGTTGCTGGCTGGCAGACTGTCACTCTGCAGTGGGACCACCCAGTGACTAGATCCCAGAGAGCTGCTGGCTGGCAGACTGTCACTCTGCAGTGGGACCACCCAGTGACTAGATCCCAGAGAGTTGCTGGCTGGCAGACTGTCATTCTGCAGTGGGACCACCCAGTGACTAGATCCCAGAGAGCTGCTGGCTGGCAGACTGTCACTCTGCAGTGGGACCACCCAGTGACTAGATCCCAGACAGTTACTGAGATCTGGCACAGACCCTATGTGATTGACGTGGTGTGTGTGGTTGAAAGACCCTACAATCATACAATAACTTGTGTGTCATCTTCAGCAGAACTGAAACAGACAATTTGTTTAATGTGCTATGCAGTGCACTCACATTTTGTTTGAATTCTATGTGTGTGTGTGTGTGTGTGTGTCTATATATCTGTCTCTGTGTCTTTGTATGTATCTGTCTGTCACTGCATCTGTCTGTCTGTCTGTCTGTCTGTCTGTCTGTCTGTCTGTCTGTCTGTCTGTCTGTCTGTCTGTCTGTCTGTCTGTCTGTCTGTCTGTCTGTATGAGTGTATGACATTCCTGTTATCCTGCCGTGTCATGCTGGATTGGAAAAAGGCTTTTCAATAAAGGCCAGGTAATAGAATCCTCTTCTCTCTGATGGACAGTCACTTCTCATCACAGCGTATCAACAGACACACCGACCGACCTGACAGTCACTTCTCATCACAGCGTATCAACAGACACACCGACCGATCTGTCAGTCACTTCTCATCACAACAAATCAACAGATACATTGACCAGCCAACCGACCGTTCTCACACAACCTAATGGGAGAGAGAGGATGGGAGGAGAGGAGGGAGAGAAATAGAGAAAGGGGAGCTGCAGGAAGGGGAAAGGAAGGAAAGAGTGGAGGGTATAAGAGGATGAGAAAAAAAGAGAAGCAAATACACAAGGACGGAAGAAGGGAACCGAGGAGAAGAGGGAGGCAAGGGGTTCAGATGAGAGGATGAAGGGTAGAAAGGGGTGCCTGAGAAGGAGGGAATAGGAGGAGGAAGAGGAGGAAATAAAATAATGGTAAGCAGAAGGATGAAGAAAGTCAATTTCAGTCTACCCTGATGATAGGGCCGTTGCTGGGCTGTGATTTGAGTAACAGCAGTATTGTAGGACATAGACATGTAGCAGTTATGTGCCTGGTGGTTATTGTGAGTGTGTGTGTGTGTGTGCCTGCCTGCCTGCGTGTGTGTCTGATGAAGTGTTTTGTAGCAGTGGTCTGCCTCGTCGTTTGCAGGCGTGGCACGTGCTGGATTCACTGCAGCTCCTCTCTCCCATCAAACTAATGTCCTAATAATGGTTCTGGTACCCGTGTGGACGGACACACACACACAGACACACACCACACACACACACACACACACACACACACACACACACACACACACACACACACACAAACTGTCAGACATCGGCCAGGCAGTGTGTGTGTGTGTATCTACAGTATACATAGTGTGCTGTGTTTGCTGTCAGCTCTGTAGCCCACCATTGAGTCATCACAATGCTTCCAGAAAGGTATTTCCAACAACACACAGCAGCAGCAGTATAGACACAACGAGGCATCCCACAGTGGTTGCAGTGACAGCTGCCATACTCGTCCTGTCACAGCACTTTGTGACAGTACAGCAGTACAGCCAGGCTGAATAGGGACGATGACAATGACAATGATAGCCACCTCGCTTCTCTGCCTCTCTCTGCTGACTCCAGTCCTATAGCCGGGACGTCTGTTCTATTCACTGGCTATATGATAGACTCACCGTGGCGTCGTATCTGTTTTCGGAGAGATAATGTCGATATATTTGCTAGCAATATTGCCTTCTTTGGTATGGTAGAGTGCCACTGGGCTATTTAATGCATCCACACGTTAGACCCGCAGTGCAGTCACATCGGTACAGGGATAAACGTGGCTACAGTACACCATGAGAGCAGAAATACTGTCAGGATACGTGAAACACGGTCTGTGGTAGGCCTGAGTGTCACTGAGCGATTTGCTGTATCCACACAATGCTATCAGCTTCTGTGGATGACATGATATGTCCTCTAGGACGTCAGCAATATTATTGTAATCTGCTGGCTATATGATACTCTCTGTTGTTTAGCGACTACGTGGAGCTGGTATATGATCTACATAGTGGTATATACAGTACACTACACGACTAAAAGTATGTGGACACCTGCTCGTCGAACATCTCATTCCAAAATCATGGGCATTAATATGGAGTTGGTCCCCCCTTTGCTGCTATAATAGCCTCCATTCTTCTGGGAAGGCTTTCCACTAGATGTTGGAACATTGCTGCGGGGACTTGCTTCCATTCATTCACAAAAGTATTAGTGTGGTCGAGCAATGATGTTGGCCATTAGGCCTGGCTCGTAGTCGGGCGTTCCAATTCATCCCAAAGGTGTTTTTGGGGTTGAGGTCAAGGCTCTGTGCAGGCTAGTCAAGTTCTTCCACACCGATCTCGACAAACCATTTCTGTATGGACCTTGCTTTGTGCATGGGGGCACTGTCATGCTGAAACAGGAAAGGGCCGTCCCCACAAAGTTGCCACAAAGTTGGAAGCACAGAATCATCTAGAATGTCATTGTATGCTGAAGCATTAAGATTTCCCTTCACTGGAACTAAGGGCCCTAGACCGAATCATGAAAAACATTATTCCTCCTCCACCAAACTTTACAGTTCACACTATGCATTTGGGCAGGTAGCATTGTCCTGGCAGCCGACAAACCCAGATTCGTCCATCGGACTGGCAAATGGTGAAGGGTCATTCATCATTTTAGAAAACACGTTTCCAATGGTGGCGAGCTTTACACCACTCCAGCTGGCGTTTGGCATTGCACATGGTGATCTTAGGCTTGTGTGCGGCTCCTCGGCCATGGAAACCCATTTTATGAAGCTCCCGATGAACAGTTCTTGTGCTGACGTTGCTTCCAGAGGCAGTTTGGAACTCGGTAGTGAGTGTTGCAACCGAGGACAGATGATTTTTACGCGCTTCGGCACTCGGCGGTCCTGCTCCGTGAGCTTGTGTGGCCTGTCATTTCGCGGCTGATCCGTTGTTGCTCCTAGACGTTTCCACGTCACAATAACAGCACTTACAGTGAACCGGGGCAGCTTTGGCGTATGTGTTATTTCATCGTTTTGATGTCTTCACTATTATTCTACAATGTAGAAAATGGTAAAAATGAAGAAAAACCCTTGAATGAGTAGTGTGTCCAACCTTTTGACTGGTACTGTAGATATATATGGAGCGTGCGACTCTCTCTTTATTTTTCTATCTTCCAGTTTATTCTCCGTTGGTCAGCACCTCCACACTAAGTAATGTTCTCTGGGGGTGCTCCAGCTCACGATTTTAATTAGAAAATTCGATCCCAACCATATAGAAATCTTCCACCGAATGTCCAGTACCTAAACAGATGAACCCCTCCTGCAACAATGACTACCGCCCCTGTAGCTTTAACATTTAGTGATGAAGACCATCGAAAGGCTTATTCTACTACCACTCTCTCTACTCACTACTCTCTGTTATCATCTATGCATTGCCACTTTAATAACCCCTACCTGCATGTACATCATTTCCTCTACTACCTTGACACCGGTGCCTCCCACACATTAACACATTGACTCTGTACCGGTACACCCTGTATATAGCCCCGCTATTGTTATTTACTACTGCTCTTTAATTATTTGTTATTCTTATCTCTTACTTTTTTTTGGGGGGGTGGGGGGTATTTTCTTCAAACTGCATTGTTGGTTAAGGGCTTGTTGACATTTCACTGTAAGGTCTACACCTGTTGTATTCGGCGCATGTGACAAATAAAGTTGATTTGATGTGATTCTTCGCCAGCTACAAAAGGAGGTATGCTCTTAACACAGACCCACTCCAGTTTGCCTACAAGCAGCACAGAGGTGTTGATGATTCACTCCTATCCCTACTGCACAGTGCCTACACCCACATGGAGAAGCCCAAAACTGCCAGGATGGTATTTGTGGATTTCTCTAGTGCCTTCAATACAGTACAGCTTAACTTAACGGGTCAAAAGCTCCAGAACATGAATTTCAATCCACATCTGATTCTCTGGGTCCTCTCCTTCCTGACAAATAGACACCAGCCGGTCAGATTCAACAGTCGCTGCAGCTCATCCAGAACCATCTGTACAGGATCACCACAATGCTATGTCATCTCGCTGGTGTTATTCCCCCTCTACACAGACGACTGTAGGAGCTCGGACCCAGATATGACGTGATTAAGTACTTGGAGGATACTGTTATAATGGACACATGTAACTCAGAGACCTCCAGGCTGCAATCTACAGGTTTTCCCTCTGGTGTAGCCAGAACTACCTGGATCTCAACTCAAACAAGATACGTGGTCATTGACTTCAGAAGAGACCCACCTCCCAACTCAGCGCTGGAGATTAACGGCCAGGTCATTGAGTGAGTGGAGGACTATAAATACTTAGCAACCATCATCGACAACAAGCTCTCCTTCAAAAAGGAACACAGAACAGATTCACTCTGTCAACAACGGCTGTTCTTTTCACAGAAATTGAGGACGTTTAATGTACACCCATCCATCCTCCAAGCATTTAATAAATTCTTCATAGCAACCATCTTATCTTTTAATATTGAGGGGGGTTTGGTGCTCTAGGGAACACTAGTCAGAACCCAATGAACGAGATAATAAAAATCAGTGGGAAGGTCATTGAAGAAAGCCAGGAACCCTTCAGTGACATCTCAAAAAAAAAAAAAACAAGTGAGTAAAAGGGGAACAAATAGCCTTGGACAGGGGCGGCAGGTAGCCTAGTGGTTAGAGCGTTGGACTAGTAACCGAATGGTTGCTAGATCGGATCCCTGAGCTGACAAGGTAAAAATCTGTCGTTCTGCCCCTGAACAAGGCAGTTAACCTGTTCTTAGGCCGTCATTGTAAATAAGAATTTGTTCTTAACTGACTTGTCTAGTTAAATAAAAAAATTACGCACACACTCCATGACCAGTATAGCCCCCTACCTTATGGGCAAAGATATAGATCTCTGGTATACAAATCTAAAATGGCAACTTCTAGTTTTATTCCATCAAACCCCTCAACTCTTGAAGTTGTTATTTTTATTTGTATAGTGTGCGAAACATTAAGAACAGCTTCCTAATATTGAGTTGCCCTCAGAACAGTCTCAATTCATCAGGGTATGGACTCTACAAGGTGTCGAAAGCGTTCCACAAGGATGCTGGCCTCATATTGACTCCAGTGCTTCTCACAGTTGTGTCAAGTTGGCTGGACCATTGTTTATACACACGGGAAACTGTTGAGAGTGAAAAACCCATCAGCTTTGCAGTTCTTGACACACTCAAACCGGTGCTCCTGGCACTTACTACCATACCCCGTTCAGCAATACTGAGCAATACGATACTCTCTAGGTTCCTGATACTGGAGGGAAACAGGGCTAGTCATCTGTGATACAGCAACACTGAGCAATATGATACACTCCTACCGCCGGATGTTAGAGGCTACACACTTCTGGTCGGTCCAGTGGAGGGCTAAACCACGACATGATGGACGTGTCTACTTCCATATTCATAGTCGCACTATGTTTTGACCTTCGCTCACTGAGCGAGTGCGTTACCGGGAACGTATGGATCGCTCTGTGGTGCTCCACCGCAGCAAGCATGGGAATAAGACTGGGCCTGTATTAAAGCAATAAGGCCAGAGAGGTGTGGTATACGGCCAATATACCACGGCTAAGCGCTGTTCTTAGGCACGACGCAACGCGGCGCATTGGCCTTTGGTAGGCCGTCATTGTAAATAAGAATTTGTTCTTTACTGACTTGCCTAGTTAAATAAAAAGATATATGTATCACAAACACCCGAGGTGCCTTATTGCTATTATAAACTGTTTACCAACGTAAATAGAGCTGTTCAAATAACTGTTTTGTCGTACACGTGGTATACGGTCTGATAAACCACGGCTGTCAGTCAATCAGCATTCAGGGCTCGAACCACTCAGTTTCTAAATGGAAACGAGCAGATGTGTGCTTATCTCTCTCTCTCTTTTGTCCTCTCTGTCTTTGTCTCTTTATACACAACCGATACAAGGGGACCGATTGAATTAGATGTACTATGATTCGCAGCCCCTATGACTAATTAGTGTAATGACAGTTTTATCATTGCAAGGTGAGTGAAGCATACACTAGGACTGGAATGGAACCTCTGCTGAAATATAATTCATACAGTGTATTTGTAATGCATGGGGATGACTGAATACACAAGATTATCTGGTGCTTTGGATGTCAGAGACTTTCAATTCAACGAGGTGCGCTGGAAACTTCTATGGTGTGTACGAGCTCATAATCACTAAACAATATAATCACACTGTTTCAATGTAGCCCCACCCTGCGGTGCTAGCTGTAAGGTAGCTCTCGTCTGGGTAGTCCCGCTCTCGCTCTCTCCATCTCTTTTCATTCATCTTTATCCATCCTTAGGGGTTCGATCAAGTCTGCCCTTTTCGTTTGAGAGCAAGCTCATTCGTTCCCGCCATGTAGCGCTGTTTTTCGATCCCAATCGACCCGTCCCGCTAGCCTGCCACGCTGCCCAGTGCACCACGCCGCTCTGTTGTTTCTCTCTCTCCTCTCTTTCCTTTTCTTTCTCCTTCTCTTTGTCTTCCATCAATCTGGTCTGTCCAGCTGGAGGAAGTAGGAAGGGCTGCTGGCTCTCTCTGGCTCGCTCTCTCTCTCTCTCACTCTCTCCCCCTGCTCTCTCTCTCTCACTCTCTCCCCCTGCTCTCTCTCTCTCGCTCTCCCTCTCGTTCTCTCAGTAATGTCTCTCTTGCAATATGCTGATTTTATTTATGAAACTACAGTCTTGGCCTCGGTCAAGATAAGCTGAGTTCCCTTCCCTCTCTCTCCGCTCTCCTTCTCTCTCGCTGTTACACACACACACACACACACACAAGATATATCAGTTATTTTTCCTAGTGTTTTTTCCACACAGTATGTCAGAGCATCCCCAGTTTCTCTGGCAGATGAAAGCAGTGTGAATGTGCGTATGTGTGTTTGTGAGTCTGTCCTCTTTGCTGCCCTGCCTCTAGTCATTGAGACTGCATGGTGTGTGTCTCTGTGTCAAGCTTAATTTCATTCATAACATAAAGAGAATACAGTATGAACGCCCTACCAGAGAGAAAGAGAGAGGGGGGAGGTGGGTGTGGCAGGGAGAGAGAGAGACAGAGAGGGGTAAGGCCCTTCACTCTGATAGTAAAAAATGTCACCGAAGCCTTGGCATACAGACCTCTGCTTATAGACTTCTGTCTTTTGATTTGGGGTCATGTTGGGACAGGCTGTGTGTCTGGATGCAGGGCCATCGGGCTGTAATGGAGAGTAGTTACACTGAAATGACTCCCTTTTGAATGCAACTGGTTGTTGGGGGTTGTCGTAACCATCGCTGCTTTGCATTATTGTCACAGCTGTTTATGTTACTGTTGTTGATGCTCTTCTTGTTGCTGTTACTCGTAGACAGCAGATCGTTTAATCAGTTAAGGATGATAATGGATTGGATGTTTACAGTATAAGGGTGTTGTAAAAAACACAGTGGGAGACAGAGTGCTGGTTTCAAGCGCAGGGCGCTGCGGGTGTTTGTTGCAAAGGACCACAGGAGGAGGCAGGTAGCTGGGTCCAGGAGCAGGCAGAAGGTCATACACAGGGGGTCCAAAAGGGTAACAGTACAGGCAGGGAAAAGGCTAGTAACATAGTCCAGGAGATCAGGCAATAGGAAGATAACAGGAAATCCGAGGCTAAAGAACAGGCTGGGAATAGGCAAAAAGGTGTCGTTAGTGAGGCAGGCAAAAACTGTCATACACGGCAGGAGTAAATCACGGGAAACCCAGCTCTCTGAAAGACGCGTGTCACAAAGCAAACAATACCTCACAGTGATGGGGTGCAAAGAACTGAACTAAATAGTGTGTGATAATGACATACAGGTGTGTGAACTGGTGATCAGAGTTCAGGTGATTGGGATCTGGAGAGTGAGCTGCGTTCAGGGGATCTAGGTGTTTGAGAGTGTGAGTTGGAAGCAGACGTTACAGGTATAAAGTAATCAGAGATCCTGTTCTCATGACATAAAAAGTCAAACGAGTTTGGTACAGGAGAGACATACATTTTCCCATACAAATCTGATTAGATACAGCATTTGACTATTGAAATATCAGCCTCATTTTAAATGCAGAGTTTATTATTTTTTTTCTTTCTTTTTTCTTTCGATGACGGCTCTAGCCTGGGACAGGCCACCAAAACCGGGGACTGTCCCCGGAAATCAGGGACGTTAGGTTACCCTAGGGTGGGGACTCACCTCATCCAGCTACCTCCGATGTATAGCATGCATCAGCTCAAGTTGCAAATTCCCTTCCTTCCTTCCTCCTCCTCATCTTGGTCTTACTTTTGTTGTCTGTTCATGCTTGGTCCTGTCTCCTCCTGAGGGCAGAGGGCTGAGCGGAGTGCTAGAGAGATACCCTGAACTAATGAAAGGTCAGCAAGATATAAATAGGCACACTGGAAGAAGTAAGGGGAAATGTCACTGGGGTATATAGCCTGTATGTGCGTGCATTGTACATGTGAGAGAGAGAGAGAGAGAGAGAGAGAGAGAGGGGGGGAGGGAGGGCGGGCGGGAGAGAGAGAGAGAGATCTACAATATTTATTATTTTCTTTCTGCTCTACAGTACACATTCGACATTTCTATTACTGATTCTGACCTGCTGGCTTTGGTAAAAGCCACATTGCTGTATAGAACTTCATTCTTGTACTCTGAAAAGACCTTGTGGTTCTAATCAATGTTGCTTGTATTCAATGTTGCTTGTATTCAGACGCACAAAGGTCGAAGTACAGCCAACAAAGGCTGTAGGAGAAAAACATGCTTAATGTAGGTCAGAGTCGCAGAATGAGGCAGATTTATGGAAAGAAATCATCTTTAGACAGTGTCGGTGTTCTCTGAATAATCAGCAATGATACAATACTTAAAGAAAGAGTGTCTTATAAGACCACACAGGCTGGGTACCAATTGGTGTGTGACACTGAAAGAAAATCAATCAATATTCAACAGTAGACTGAATACGGAAGGCCGACAGTCTGGTCCAACTCTTAAGTGTTAGTCCAAAAGGTCTGCAGCAGCTACAGAGATGCCCTTCATCACAGACGAAGCTCTGTGATTGACAGGTAGAGGCACGTCGAAGAGAACAACAACTATTACAATTGATGAACCTATTCCTATTGATTAGGTTAGGCCTGATTTAGGAACGTTCTGCTTTGCTGCACGGTGTCTGTCACTTATTTTGCTCAGGTCGTTATTGTAAAAGAGAAAGTGTTCTCAAGTCTCTCTGACTTAGGTACCTGGTTAAATAAATGTCAAAATAAATGTCAAATAAAAAGGTTGACTGCTGCAGTCGTATCTGCCGAAAGACATGGGATGACTGTTGGACATTGGACAGGTAAAACTGATCAATGTCCGTCAAACACCTAGCCGGTTCTATTCACAGGTCGTCACTGAAAATTGCAACCTGTTCTTTACAGAGTTTCTTGAATAGATAACGGATAAATACATCCAAATGATTTGATTTTATGGTGACGCCTTTAATCTGTGAGAGGGAGGAAAATACAGGAGAGGAGGAGAAAAGGAAGGTAAACAACATTGTTTCACACAAAACCAAAACATCTACTTCTGCTTTATCCGAATGTTTGCATGTTTCCCCGTGTATTTATTCCACTCTTGTATTTTTTTACGAGCCTAGGTGTGCGCCGGAATAGGGTGATGATGGAAACGTTGTTTGACGGAGACTTTCAGAAAAACACTTGTTCGACCTTTAAAGCAGAAAGGTCATGAAGAGTCACTCCTTTCTCTTCAATGTTTTTATTGTCATTTTTCTAAGATTCACGGGGTAATTTCAAGTAGTATTTCTTTTTTTTCTTCCCCAGGATTTTTTCTTCCGAAGAGGAGAGGAAACAGTGATCAAATCGAGTGCTTTTCTAGTCATTTATCTAGGATGGTTGTAAAACAATGTGGGACAGGAGGACAGGCGAACGAGTAAAAAAGGAGAAAGAGAGAAAGAAGAAAAGGGTGGAGTTTTCACAGAGAAAAGTGAGAGAAAAGTGGAGCCTTCAGAGAGAAAAGTGAGAGAAAGGATGAATAGAAAACGATGGGGGTTGGTTTGAAATGTGTGTCTGTTTTTTTTTTTAGGTTAACAGTGTATGTGTTCTAAATAGTTAATGACTAGCTGTACCCTCTAGTAAAACTACATTTTAACCTATTTTCAGCACAGAGACTCACTCAACATTGAAAAATGTAGAGCATGTGTGGAAACCCAAACTGGCACCCCGCAAATGTCCTAAATGTAAAGTAGTCTTAGCTTAACATCATGCTAGTATAGCTTTCATATCTTTCAATTAATAAATGTGGGCTGACTACACAAGGCTAACATGCTAAAAACGTGTTTTGTTTATGTGTGTGATAGTAGCTGAGGTGAATTTTAACATACAGCTGTGTTGTGTCTCAAACTAATGGCCAATCATCCTCCTCTCACATCTGGGTGAAACTCTGAAGACCGGAGCTCTAGAGGTTCAAAAAGGACCAGTGTGTTTGGCTATGTGGAAGGCTTCTCTCTGTGAAGGCCTTTGATATGGAGGCTGGATGCATCGCTGGAGTGGATCTTGAGTGGACAGAATGTACAGCAGATAGAAGAGTAAAGATAAACAGATAGAGAGAATGAGAGAGGAAGAGAGAGAGAAATAGAGAATGAGAAAGAGAACTAGAGAGAGGAAGAGAGAGAGAGAGAGGAAGAGGGAGAGAAATTGGGAGAGAGAGAGAGACCACACCTCATCCTCAAACTGCCCTGCAGACGAGCAGCCCCAAGAGGAGAGCCATCCCCCAGCACTGAACAGACCCAGTTCCCACAAATGCACTGCTCCTCCATTGTTGAGAGAGATAAAATCACAGAGCTGGAGAGAGAGATGGTGGAGCTCAAAGAGCTAGTCCACACAATCAAGTCAGCACAGACCCACAAAACAGACCAGCACAACATCACCAGAATGTGACAGACAACACAGGACCCACCAACCCAACAGACCCCAGACCCCCTGTCAGCTCCCCCTATAGCCCTCCTAACAGCCCCCCTGTCAGCTCCCCTAATAGCCCTCCTAACAGCCCCCCTGTCAGCTCCCCTAATAGCCCTCCTAACAGCCCCCCTGTCAGCTCCCCTAATAGCCCTCCTAACAGACCCCCTGTCAGCTCCCCGATAGCCCTCCTAACAGACCCCCTGTCAGCTCCCCTAATAGCCCTCCTAACAGCCCCCCTGTCAGCTCCCCCGATAGCCCTCCTAACAGACCCCCTGTCAGCTCCCCTAATAGCCCTCCTAACAGACCCCCTGTCAGCTCCCCTAATAGCCCTCCTAACAACCTCCCTGTCAGCTCCCCCGATAGCCCTCCTAACAGCCCCCCTGTCAGCTCCCCTAATAGCCTTCCTAACAGACCTCCTGTCAGCTCCCCTAATAGCCCTCCTAACAGCCCCCCTGTCAGCTCCCCCGATAGCCCTCCTAACAACCTCCCTGTCAGCTCCCCCGATAGCCCTCCTAACAGACCCCCTGTCAGCTCCCCTAATAGCCCTCCTAACAACCTCCCTGTCAGCTCCCCTAATAGCCCTCCTAACAACCTCCCTGTCAGCTCCTCTAATAGCCCTCCTAACAGCCCCCCTGTCAGCTCCCCCGATAGCCCTCCTAACAACCTCCCTGTCAGCTCCCCTAATAGCCCTCCTAACAGACCCCCTGTCAACTCCCCTAATAGCCCTCCTAACAACCTCCCTGTCAGCTCCCAAAATAGCCCTCCTAACAGCCCCCCTGTCAGCTCCCCCGATAGCCCTCCTAACAACCTCCCTGTCAGCTCCCCTAATAGCCCTCCTAACAGCCTCCCTGTCAGCTCCCCCGATAGCCCTCCTAACAACCTCCCTGTCAGCTCCCCTAATAGCCCTCCTAACAGCCCCCCTGTCAGCTCCCCTAATAGCCCTCCTAACAGCCCCCCTGTCAGCTCCCCTAATAGCCCTCCTAACAGACCTCCTGTCAGCTCCCCTAATAGCCCTCCTAACAACCTCCCTGTCAGCTCCCCCAATAGCCCTCCTAACAGACCCCCTGTCAGCTCCCCCGATAGCCCTCCTAACAGCCCCCCTGTCAGCTCCCCTAATAGCCCTCCTAACAGACCTCCTGTCAGCTCCCCTAATAACCCTCCTAACAACCTCCCTGTCAGCTCCCCTAATAGCCCTCCTAACAGCCCCCCTGTCAGCTCCCCCGATAGCCCTCCTAACAGCCCCCCTGTCAGCTCCCCTAATAGCCCTCCTAACAGCCCCCCTGTCAGCTCCCCTAATAGCCCTCCTAACAGACCTCCTGTCAGCTCCCCTAATAGCCCTCCTAACAACTTCCCTGTCAGCTCCCCTAATAGCCCTCCTAACAGACCCCCTGTCAGCTCCCCCGATAGCCCTCCTAACAGACCCCCTGTCAGCTCCCCCGATAGCCCTCCTAACAGCCCCCCTGTCAGCTCCCCTAATAGCCCTCCTAACAGACCCCCTGTCAGCTCCCCCGATAGCCCTCCTAACAGCCCCCCTGTCAGCTCCCCCGATAGCCCTCCTAACAGCCCCCCTGTCAGCTCCCCCAACAGCCCTCCTGACAACCCCCCTGTCAGCTCCCCTAATAGCCCTCCTAACAGACCCCCTGTCAGCTCCCCTAATAGCCCTCCTAACAACCTCCCTGTCAGCTCCCCCAACAGCCCTCCTGACAACCTCCCTGTCAGCTCCCCCAACAGCCCTCCTGACAACCTCCCTGTCAGCTCCCCCAACAGCCCTCCTGACAACCTCCCTGTCAGCTCCCCCGATAGCCCTCCTAACAACCTCCCTGTCAGCTCCCCCAACAGCCCTCCTAACAACCTCCCTGTCAGCTCCCCCAACAGCCCTCCTAACAACCTCCCTGTCAGCTCCCCCAACAGCCCTCCTGACAACCCCCCTCCCCCACATCCACTGAGGACACACAAAAGCCAGAGATTGTGCACCTCATTGAATCAAATGGGGAATACGTTCAAGAGAATAAACAATTCCCCAAACACAAAGTGGCTAAAGTCTGGTGCCCAAACACTAGGCGTGCCCTGGAGCTGCTGTCTGAGGACAGACTAGGTTCCCTCAGCCATATCATAATTCACACGGGCACAAACTACCTGAGGGCCCAGCACTCAATGGAGTGGTTGAAAAAAATGTATTCCACTTTCCCTAACACACGAGTGGTCATCTCTACCCTGATACCACAAAAAAACTTTCACCCTGCCACCATACAGCGGGGTGAATGCAAGCATTTCCGCAAACTGTGCCTCAAAACCCAACGTCTACTTGGACCACCACACCACCCTGGACTTTAGGACAGCCTTTATGACCGGGTCCACCACTACAAGGCAGCAGTCCCAACTTTTGCCAGGACCTACACACAGATCATAGCATCACCAGTCACATCCCCACCCCCACCCCAACCAGCTGGGACCCCGACCAAACAAACCCTGGCCACACCCTATATAGTCATCACCATGTCCCCCCCCCTCCACCCCGACAGCCGCACATACAGTATCAAATCAAATCAAAGTTTATTTGTCACGTGCGCCGAATACAACAGGTGTAGACCTTACAGTGAAATGCTTACTTACAGGCTCTAACCAATAGTGTGAAAAAAGGTATTAGGTGAACAATAGGTAGGTAAAGAAATAAAAACAACAGTAAAAAGACAGGCTATATACAGTAGCGAGGCTATAAAAGTAGCGAGGCTACATACAGACACCGGTTAGTCAGGCTGATTGAGGTAGTATGTAGACACAATGCAGATAGCCCGGTTAGCCAATGTGCAGGAGCACTGGTTGGTCGGCCCAATTGAGGTAGTATGTACATGAGTGTATAGTTATAGTGACTATGCATATATGATAAACAGAGAGTAGCAGCAGCGTAAAAAGAGGGGTTGCGGGTGGGGGGGGGTACTCACAATGCAAATAGTCTGGGTAGCCAGTTGATAACCTGTTCAGGAGTCTTATGGCTTGGGGTAAAAAACTGTTGAGAAACCTTTTTGTCCTAGACTTGGCACTCCGGTATTACTTTCCATGCGGTAGTAGAGAGAACAGTCTATGACTGGGGTGGCTGGGGTCTTTGACTATTTTTAGGGCCTTCCTCTGACACTGCCTGGTGTAGAGGTCCTGGATGGCAGGCAGCTTAGCCCCAGTGAGGTACTGGGCCGTACGTACTACCCTTTGTAGTGCCTTGCGGTCAGAGGCCGAGCAATTGCCATAGCAGGCAGTGATGCAACCAGTCAGCATGCTCTCGATGTTGCAGCTGTAGAACCTTTTGAGGATCTCAGGACCCATGCCAAATCTTTTTAGTTTCCTGAGGGGGAATAGGCTTTGTCATGCCCTCTTCACGACTGTCTTGGTGTGTTTGGACCATTCTAGTTTGTTGTTGATGTGGACACCAAGGAACTTGAAGCTCTCAACCTGCTCCACTACAGCCCCGTCGATGAGAATGGGGGCGTGCTCGGTCCTCCTTTTCCTGTGGTCCACAACCATCTCCTTAGTCTTGGTTACGTTGAGCTATAGGTTGGCACCACCCAGCCAGGTCTCTGACCTCCTCCCTATAGGCTGTCTCGTCATTGTCGGGGATCAGGCCTACCACTGTTGTGTCGTCTGCAAACTTAAGGATGGTGTTGGAGTCGTGCCTGGCCATGCAGTTGTGGGTGAACAGGGAGTACAGGAGGGGACTGAGCACGCACCCCTGGGGAGCTCCAGTGTTGAGGATCAGCGTGGCGGATGTGTTGTTACCTACCCTTACCACCTGGGGAGCTGGAAGTCCAGGATCCAGTTGCAGAGGGAGGTGTTTAGTCCCAGGATCCTTATCTTAGTGATGAGCTTTGAGGGTACTATGGTGTTGAACACTGAGTTGTAGTCAATGAATAGCATTCTCACATAAGTGTTCATTTTGTCCAGGTGGGAAAGGGCAGTGTGGAGTGCAATAGAGATTGCATCATCTGTGGATCTGTTTGGGCGGTATGCAAATTGGAGTGGGTCTAGGGTTTCTGGCATAATGGTGTTGTGAGCCATTACCAACCTTTCAAAGCACTTCATGGCTGCGGACGTGAGTGCTACAGGTCTGTAGTCATTTAGGCAGGTTGCCTTTGTGTTCTTGGGCACAGGGATTATGGTGGTCTGCTTGAAACATGTTGGTATTACAGACACAATCAGGGACATGTTGAAAATGTCAGTGAAGACACCTGCCAGTTGGTCAGCACATGCCCAGAGCACACGTCCTGGTAATCCGTCTGGCCACTCAGCCTTGTGTATGTTGACCTGTTTAAGGGTCTTACTCACGTCGGCTACGGAGAGCGTGATCACACAGTTGTCCGGAACAGCTGATGCGCTCATGCATGCCTCAGTGTTGCTTGCCTCGAAGCGAACCTAGAAGTGATTTAGCTCGTCTATGCTCAGGCCGTGAGCAGTGAGCAGAGCAACAGGCCCAACTAAGAGGCATGTATCAGATGCTCAGATGCTCAAAATGTTCTGCTCACATAGTTGGTTATTTGAATCAGCTGTGTGGTGCTAGGGCAAAAAAACAAAATGTGCACCAAGGGGGGGCCCCAGGACCGAGTTTGGGAAACCCTGCTCTAGGTTATAGAGAGCTGGTAGTCCCTTCCACTAAACTACCAGCTGTGAAACAGGAAAGAGACTCACAGGGTATGCTAATTTGGTATAGTGCAAACCTAACCCACTCTATTAAATTAGTCAAAAAATGAACATTTTACATCTGATTTGAAATGAATGGGGAAATGATCTCAACAGAGAAAAATGCCTGTGCGTGTCCTACCTATATTCCCCCCAATAGAATCCCCATACTTTAACGATGATAGCATTTCCATCCTAGTGGGGGAGATCAAACATTTCCAGACCCAGGGACATGTCCTAGTCTGTGGCGACCTAAATACCAGAACTGGACAAGAACCTGACACTCTGAGCACACATGGGGGGAAAACACCTACCTGGAGAGACAGCATTCCCTCCAAAATATGCCCCCCAAGACACAGCTCTGACAAAACAACCAACAAAAATTGGTCACAACAGCAGCTCTGTCACACGCACAATCATAAGGCATCAAAGGAAATGCATAATATTAAGAAATGCTATAGATAGAAGTAAAGTAGTGTAGAAACCTACCAAAAAACTATTTGGCAACAACAATCCCTTCCATACAACTTCCTGGACAAAACATTTCACTGCAGTAGTGAAGGTGTAAACTTGGCAGCAGAAAACCTCAACAGTATACTGTATATCAACGAATTGGCGAGGGCACTAGAACTGTCTGCAGCACCCAGCCTCACCCTACTAGAATCTGAAGTCAAATGTCTACTGTTTGCTGATGATCTGGTGCTTCTGTCACCAACCAAGGAGGGCCTACAGCAGCACCTAGATCTTTTACACAGATTCTGTCAGACATGAGTCCTGACAGTAAATATCAGTAAGATAAATAATGGTGTCACAAAAAAAGGTTGAGTTTCCAGGACCACAACTTCCATCTAGACACCGTTGCCCTAGACCGCACAAAAAACTATACAGACCTCGGCCTAAACATCAGCACCATAGGTAACTTCCAGAAAGCTGTCAACGATCTGAGTGACAAGGCAAGATCAGCCTTCTACGCTATCAAAAGGAACATAAAATTCGACATCCCAATTAGGGTCTGGCCAAAGATACTAAAGATCAGCTATAGAACCCATTGCCCTTTATGGTTGTGAGGTCTGGGATCCGTTCACCAACCAATAATTCAGAAAATGGGACAAATGTCCTCTGTGTACAACGTAAAACACCAAATAATGCATGTAGAACAGAATAAGGACGTTACCCAAACCTTCCATAAAAAAGCCATCACCTACAAAGAGATTAATCTGGAGAAGAGTCTCCTAAGCAAGCTGGTCCTGGGGCTCTGTTCAAACACAAACAGACCCCACAGAGCCCCAGGACAGCAACACAATTAGACCCAACCAAATCATGAGAAAACAAAAAGATAATTACTTGACACACTGGGAAGAATTAACCAAAAAACAGAGCAAACTGGAATGCTATTTGGCCCTAAACAGAGAAGACAATACCTGACCACTGTGACTTACTTAGAATGAAGGAAAGCATTGACTATGTACAGACTCAGTGAGCATAGCCTTGCTATTGAGAGAGTCCGCCGTAGGCTTACCTGGTTCTTAAGAGAAGACAGGCAGATGTGGAAACTGAGCTGCACTTCCTAACATCCTGCCAAATGTATGACCATGTTTGAGACCCATATTTCCCTCAGACCCACAAAGAATTTGAAAACAAATCCAATTGTGATAAACTCCCATATCTATTGGGTGAAATACTGTGTGCCATCACAGCAGCAAGATTTGTGACCTGTTGCCACAAGAAAAAGGAAACCAGTGAAGAACAAAAACCATTGCAAATACAACCCATATTTATCTTTATTTATTTTCCCTTTTGTGCTTGAACTATTTGCACATCATTACAACACTATATATAGCCATAATATGACATTTTAATATTTTATGAGTAATGTTTACTGTTAATTTCTGATTGATTATTTCACTTTTGTTTATTATCTATTTCACTTGCTTTGGGAACGTAAACATAATATGTTGCCAATAAAGCCCATTGAATTGATAACGAGAAAACATGAACAAGCGCGTTCTTTTCACGCAATGGCGAGAGGACCCAGAGAGTGACAGAAAAAGAGAGAGAAATAAGAAATAGCACTTCAGTGACACTGTAGGTGACAACCGTGTATATATGGGTATAGAGAGGTTTGGAAGAGGTTGAGAGAGAGAAAAAAAGAAAAAAAGAAAAAGAAAGATAGCGTTAGATTCAAAGATGGTAAACACTCGAACACACACACACACACACACACACACACACACACACACACTGGGATGCTAATGGAGTTGATGTTGAAATGAAGTCACAGGTATTACCTTAAACAACAGTGTTATTGCCTAATTCAATGCAATGTAACATTCTAGAGAAACATCTTTATTCTAGCATAGCTCTTGTCACATGACTAGATGTAGGGTAAATATAGTATATGTCTCGGGCCTGTTTTTAGACTTAGTATGTCCTTATCTGTATTGCCATTGTTTTCAAGCGAACTGGGATATTAATACAATTGATGCAAGGCTTGGTTGATGTTATGGCCACATGACATTAGTAACATAAATTGTTGGCCTCACAGTGTGTGTGTGTGTGTGTGTGTGAGACAGAGACAGTTGGTGTGTAGTTGTGAAGGGAGTGTTTTGCGTGCGTGTGTGAGACAGAGAGAGAGTTGGTGTGTAGTTGTGAAGGTGAGTGTTGTGTGTGTATGCATTATCACGTCTGGTGTCATGTTATTTTGTGTCTATAAGACTCCCCCCCCGAGGCAGTTCTTATCTGGTATCTTATCAGTCTTCAGGGAATAGAATAGAAGTGACTGTTAACAGAAATGTCATCACTCTTTCTGTCTCTTTTTCGCTTTCTGTCTCTGTGTGTTTCTCTCCATGTCTGTCTCTTTCCTGTCCTCTCTCCCCCTCTTTCAATTCAAGGGGCTTTATTGGCATGGGAAACATATGTTAACATTGCCAAAGCATGTGAAGTAGAGATTCTCTCTCTCTCTCTCTCTCTCTCTCTCTCTCTCTCTCTCTCTCTCTCTCTCTCTCTCTCTCTCTCTCTCTCTCTCTCTCTCTCTCTCTCTCTCTGACACATATTTACTCTGTTACACTACTGAAGCCAGCTCAATCACACAGTACATCAACTAATCCATACATTCCATAAGTATAGGGTTTACAGTAGCCTATGTGGGACATGCTTAAACCACCTGACCAAGTCATAAAACAATGGGACTCCCTAAATTGTTCTCAGATTATTACCAATCCCACAAGGTATGACTCCACAAACACCCAGAAAAGCCTACTCTCCTTGATGATAAGCATCACTCTGGGGTTTTCTGTAATGACCTTAGTGATCACTGTTTTACAGCCTGTGTTCGTAATGGCCACTCAGTGAAACGACCTGTACAGATTCTTCACAGACGCTTGCTAAAAAACTTGAATGAGCAAGCCTTCCTTCATGACCTGGCGTCTGTAAAATGGTATAGAATCAGCTTGATCCCTTCTGTCGAAGACGCTTGGACCTTCTTTTTTAATATTTTCAGTGGTATTTTGAACAAACACTTCCCCATCAAGAAAATTTGAATTAAAAACAGGTTCAGCCCTTGGTTCGACTGTGATCTTGCAAAGTTACTCCACCTCAAGAATTGTATTTGGCGAAAGGCTCGGCACACGCATGCTCAGGCTGACTGGCTCTCGTTCAGGCAAATGAGAAATAAGTGCACTCTGGCTATCCAGAAGACCAACGTTAGTTACTTTAAGGAGTAGTTCTCTCTCTGTGGCTCTAACCCCAAGAAGTTCTGGAAAACAATTAAAGACCTGGAGAATAAAACCTCCTCACAGCTGCCCAGGTCCCTTAATGTTGATGATGTGGTTGTTACTGACAAGGAGCACATGGCTGAGCTCTTAAATCACCACTTCATTAAGTCAGCATTCCTATTTCACTCAGCCATGCCTCATTGCCCGTCCAACACTTTCTCATCTCCCACCCCTTCTAATGCGACTAACCCCGATGCTCCTCCCTCTTTCTCCCCTGCCCCGCTACAAAGTTTCTCCCTGCAGGCAGTCACTGAGTCTGAGGTGCTAAAGGAGCTCCTTAAACTTGGCCCCCAAAAAACATCTGGGTCAGATGGTTTAGATCTTTTCTTCTTTAAGGTTGCATCCCGTATCATCACCAAGCCTGTCTCTCCCCTCTGGGGAGGTCCCCATTGCTTGGAAGGCAGCCACGGTGCATCCTTCATTTAAAGGGGGATATCAAGCTGATCCTAACTGTTATAGGCCTATTTCTATTTTGCCCTGTTTATCAAAAGTGTTTGAAAAACTTCTCAATAATCAACTGACTGGCTTGCCTGGTTAAATCACTATTCATTACAATTACCGATCAGACTGCCATGGTAAGAAAAAAAAGGAACAGTAGATTACTGTAATTTCCAAAGAAATGTTGGTTTAACAGCGCATTATTGTAAAGGTTCTGGTAATGTACTGTTAATCTAAAGTTTATTTGGAATACGGTAACTTACTGTACCTCTTTTTACAGTAACTTACAGGTAACTGGCTGTCCGTAAGTAACCGTAAAAAACACTGGATTTTGTTTGCTGTGTGTGCGTGTGTGTGTGTGTGTGTGTGTGTGTGTGCGTGTGTGCAGTGTATACATTATTATCTCCACCTCACCATCTCCTCTGTGTAAACGTGTTGCATAATAGCGTGAGTTATTCAATCCTTTACGCAGGGGAAGGACTGCTGCAGGAAAAAGAGATGAAAAAAGAAAGAGAGAATTACAGAGAGCGAGAGAAAGAGGGAGAGAGAAAGTTGCGGGAGAAGGGGGTGGAGAGAGCGAGAGAGAGAGAGAGAGAGAGAGAGAGGCAGCTCTGCCATGTAAACCCAATGCATAATATAAACAGCGTAGGGACATATACTGAAGTGAGCATTTCGGCTATAATTAGAAAAGGGACATTTCCACAGCTGCTGAGATCTGACTAAAAAGATGGAAGGCAGACTTTCAACTGTAATGGGTTGTGTTTATTCAAATCTTTGAGTCAAATCTTTATAAATGAACAGTCTCTGGACTACAATGGCCACAGTGCCTAGAGGGAACAGTAAATAGAACAGGGGATGAGAAGGAAGAGGGAATGGCCAGATGTGTAACATGATGAAGTTAGCTCTAGCAGTCTGAGACAGGCTCAATAATGTTTGCCGTCCTTTCCTGTGGAGGGGGGTGGGGGGTTAGTGGATATTTGAGTTCTGTATTCTATCTCCTGTTCTGTTCTGTTCTGTCAGCACACACACACACACACACACACACACACACACACACACACACACACACACACACACACACACACACACGCACACTAATGCATGCAACACATACCACACACACTCACTCACTCACTCACTCACTCACTGTGCAGTTCGTGGGAGCTCTTACCATGGCAGTCTGAGCGGTAATTGTGACGAATGAGGTCAGTGACCTGTCTGTGAGAAGTGAATCACTCACTATCCTCCAGGAGGGAGGGAGATAGGGAGGTAGGTAGGTAGGCAGGCAGAGGAGGAGAGGAGAGGACAGCAGAGGAGAGGAAGGAAGGAGACAGGCGGGCAGGCAGGCAGGCGAGAGGAGAGGAGAGGAGAGGAGAAGAGAGGAGAGGAGAGGAGAGGAGTGATATAATATGCAACATGCGGATGTTAGCAATGGTGGAAAAATACCCAAATGGCATACTTGATTAAAAGTTAATTAAGATACCTTAATAGAAAATTACTCAAGTAAAAGTGATAGTGACCCAGTAAAATACTACTTGAGTAAAAGTCTAAAAGGATTTGGTTTTAAATATACGGAAGTATCAAAAGTAGATGTAATTGCTAAAATACTTAAGTATCAAAGTAAAAGTATGAATCATTTCAAATTCCTTATATGAAGCAAACCAGACGGCACAGTTTTATAGTTTTTTAAATTTACGGATAGCCAGGGGCACACTCCAAAACTCAGACATAATTTACCATCAAAGCATTTGTGTTTTGTGAGTCCGACAGATCAGAGGCCATAGGGATGACCAGGGATGTTCTCTTGATAAGTGCGTGAAGTACTTTGAAGTATTTTTACTTAAGTACTTTACACCCCTGGATGCTAGACATTGTAATCTCCAGGGATAACATTGAAGCATCAGTTTACAAAACACAACAACATAGTGGAACATAGAGGTGTGGGTGAGTAGTCCATGTACAGTTGAAGTCAGAGGTTTACATACACCTTAGCCAAATGCATTTAAACTCAGTTTTTTTTTAATTCCTGACCTTTAATCCAAGCAAAAACTCCCTGTCTTAGGTCAGTTAGGATCACCACTTTATTTTAAGAATGTGAAATGTCAGAATAATAGTAGAGTGATTTATTTCAGCTTTTAATTCTTTCATCACATTCCCAGTGGGTCAAAAGTTTACATATACTCAATTAGTATTTGGTAGCATTGTCTATAAATTGTTTAACTTCGGTCAAACGTTTCAGGTAGCCTTCCACAAGCTTCCCACAATAAGTTGGGTGAATTTTGGCCCATTCCTTCTGACAGAGCTGGTGTAACTGAGTGAGGTTTGTAGGCCTCCTTGCTCGCACACACTTTTTCAGTTCTGCCCATAAATTGTCTATAGGATTGAGGTCAGGACTTTGTGATGGCCACTCCAATACCATTACTTTTTTGTTCTTCAGCCATTTTGCCACAACTATGGAAGTTTGCTTGGGATCATTGTTCATTTGGAAGACCCATTTGCGACCAAGCTTCAACTTCCTGACTGATGTCTTGAGATATTGCTTCAATATATCCACACAATTTTCCTGCCTCATGATGCAATCTATTTTGTGAAGTGCACCAGTCCCTCCTGCAGCAAAGCACCCCCACAACATGATGCTGCCACCCCCATGCTTCACGTTTGGGATGGTTTTCTTCGGTTTGCAAGCCTCCCCCTTTTTCCTCCAAACATAATGATGGTCATTATGGCCAAACAGTTCTATTTTTTTTATCAGATCAGAGGACATTTCTCCAAAAAGTACGATCTTTGTCCCTATGTGCAGTTGCAAACCGTAGTCTGTCTTTTTTTATGGCGGTTTTGGAGCAGTGGCTTCTTCCTGGCTGAGCGGCCTTTCAGGTTATGTCGATATAGGACTAGTTTTACTGTGGATAGAGATACTTTTGTACCTGTTTCCTCCAGCATCTTCACAAGGTCCTTTGCTGTTGTTCTGGGATTGATTTGCACTTTTCGCACCACAGTACTTTCATCTCTAGAAGACAGAACATGTCTCCTTCCTAAGCGGTATGACGGCTACGTGGTCACATGGTGTTTACACTTGCATACTATTGTTTGAACAGACGAACGTTGTACCTTCAGGCATTTGGAAATTGCTCCCAAGGATGAACCAGACTTGTGGAGGTCTACAATTTTTTATCTGAGGTCTTGGCTGATTTCTTTAGATTTTCCCATGATGTCCAGCAAAGAGACACTGAGTATGAAGGTAGGCCTTGAAATACATCCACAGGTACACCTCCAATTGACTCAAATTATGTCAATTAGCCTACCAGAAGATTCTAAAGTCATGACATCATTTTCTGGAATTTTCCAAGCTGTTTGAAGGCACAGTCAACTTAATGTATGTAAACTTCTGACCCACTGGAATTGTGATACAGTGAATTATAAGTGAAATAATCTGTCTGTAAACAATTGTTGGAAAAATGACTTGTATTATGCACAAAGTAGATGTCCTAACCGACTTGCCAAAACTATAGTTTGTTAACAAGACATTTGTGGAGTGGTTGAAAAATGAGTTTTAATGACTCCAACCTAAGTGTATGTAAACTTCTGACTTCACCTGTAAATGGAGACGTCATTCTCCTTCTCTCTTCAGCCTCCAGTTAACCTGTTGACCTCCCTGCTATAGTCAACTCCTCACTGATTGACTCATTTGATTGCGTCTGGTGGCGTACATTTCATCGGTGCATGTCCCCGCGGCAACAAGATGAAAGGGGAGGAGGTGGAGCGCGGGAGAGTGGAGGGAGTGGGGAAGAGGGATGGAGAGAAAGAAAAGAGATGTAAGAAAGATACATGTACTTATTCATCCTTCTCAGATAGAGGGATTGCAATTATAGTGGCGAACAATGGGCTGGGATGTGATAAATGTGGATTGGGGGAAATTATTGTTGTAGCCATGGCATTGTCAGATCAGAGGTGGAGATAGAGCACTTGTTGGGTTTCCTGGCTCTGCCTCTCTGTTGGTGGAGATGAGAACTGACCTATCAACGCCCTGACAAGGACTAGCTATCTGCTTTCACTTGGGTGTTGGAGAGTGGAAGATGACCATTCTGAGACTGTGGTGGTGGGGCATCGATGAAACACTGGAATCAAACATTCATACTGGGTGATAAAGTATTATGGGCATGTGTTTCACATAACCAGTGAGTTTCCTTTCGAGGGCATATAAAAATATGTTTGGCAAAGCACTACGAAGCACCCTTTCTTTCTTTACTTAGCTGCATTTACGTGCCATGATGATGAAAAGACATGAGATGAGAGAGTGAGGGAGAGAGTGAAAGAGCAACGAGGGGGACTGCTGGGAGGATAGGCAATACAAAAAGCTTTTACCTTTGATGGACATCTAAATGCAGACGATAATGACCTCAATGGACAGAGAGAGAAAGTCTAAGTGCACATCACATGAGTAGATGCACCCAGTTTTCAGAAGACAAAGTGAATTTGGGTCTTGAAATAATGGGGCCAATGTGTGACATTGGGATCAACATTTCAAAATGGTTTGTAACAAAAATATGAATGATTTATTTTTGTGCTTAGAGGAATTAACATGAATGTATGCAAATTGGCCCGTAACTCCACCTATAGAACAACATAGGCCTAGGACTATACATCCTTTAAGCAGGGTTCATACAGACATTTTCAAGTGAAATTCAAGGACTTTCAGGGACTTTTTCAAGCACTTCATTTTCAAGGACCTCAATGTTATACAGTTGTATAATGTATATAATTGTACATATAGGGCCAAATATAGAACCCCTCCCCCTGAAAAAAAAGCATGCAAAAAAGGAAATGAACACTTTCAGAATGATGCATTTTTTTGTCCTTGATATTCACATTATTATTTCATTCTAAAATATGTGAGAATAATGTGTACTTGCCTGACTAAATAGATTGGATGCATGCCTGGAGACTTTCTGTAGCCTATGTGACAGACGCAGGCACACATAATAAACCCATGAATAGCGGTAGTATTAATCTCACCATTTGGATCTCACCATCACTGTTTTTTGTAATGAGAAAGTGACACAAAACCAGGTTGCTTTTTTAATGGAAGGATTTGTATGGAAAGTGAAGTTGAAGCCAATATTACATGTTGTCTTCCTCATAACAACCATACACGGCTTTATTACAACAGAGTAGAGCAAAACACTTCAATTGAAGTGGCAGGAAACAAACAAACGAAAGTGGCCACATTTCTCACAAAAACGAATCAAAAATGAAACCATGGATAATTATGAGAGCAGCAGAACTTATAAATTGGCTAACACTTTTCAAGCATCAAATTGTGGAAATTCAAGTTCAAGTAGGCTACTTCAAGCCCCTTGTGTTGTTTAAAATTGCCGGTGTAACAAGGAAAACAACATGTATTTGCCATGTTATTTCATTGCCAGATGATACTGTCAATAAGCCCACTAGGCTACGCCATTTGTTGTCATTATATCCAGAATAATTCATAGGAAGCGCGTTGGGTGATGTTAGATCCTAACGAGGATTCCCTGCTGGAAGTTAAGCAGACAACAACAGATAATCATCGTCAATTCGCTAGGGATATTAGATCCAACGTGGATCCAGGCACAACTGTCTTCACCGGCGTAAGGAATGACTTGAGACACCAAAAATATTCTGGACATTCCTCGCAACTTTTTTTTTCTCCAGGACTTGAGCTGTTGTTGCATGGCATGCACTATCACAACAGCTGTTCGTCACTTAACTGTCCCTAGGAAAATTCCTTCCTGGACCAGATGATGATGTGTGAAAATATCAGGGCGTAACTAATCAGCTGGACACCAAATGCATTATTATTGAAGAACCACATTGATGACAGTATCGATTTAGGTTTGAAATATCAATGTAAGGGGAATATTTCTGTTAGAAGCATTCGATTTTGCAATAGCATATACCATTTTGGATTTGTGTGCTCATGAAAAATGTTATCACCCCATAACATAAGGAGATCTGAAATGTTACATAGTTAACACTGCAATTCTGAGATCTTTATACAAAACACTGTCCGACAGCTAGATCCAGAATTCTTACAGAGTTCAAGTTCAATGTCTAATTTAACTGATTCATCTTTAATGAATGATATAACGACAACTTACACAGCCGTAAATGCAAGGACAGGAAAGTAATGTTTTATGTCACACGATTTCGGGACAAATCCGTCAAGACGCCAACCATGATAAAGGTTCAACCTAGGTTTTAATTCAACTCGTGAACTTTATTGAATATAGCTATGAAACCCCTTTAACTTAACGCAATGAAACAATCCGGTTATTATCAATGACTTATCAAAAGATGTAACAAGTTGTACAATATATGAAATCCTCACTATTTTCTAGAAAGACCCATGCACAGTGTATGTATGTACTGTATGCATGTATGTATGTATTTTTTTCAAAGATGGCGTAGCAGTCGGACGTGTGTGTTTGTCTTTGTCTTATCCTGTGTCTTAACCCGTGTAAGTAGCCAGTCTTTTTCATATATATCTTAATCTCACTTTCTATCTACGGACTAAATATACTTTCCTGCAACCCGCCTCACCCAATGTGGTACAGATCTGCTATTTTTATTCCTTATAACTGGAACTTCCATCAGGAGCTAGCCAGTTAACTAGCTACTAGTCTTTGTTAGCTACGTCTAGCAGTCTTCACCTTTTTCTCGGTCACCAGCTAGCCTAAGCTCGGACAATACCTGCCAGTCTGCACAGCGCGATATCAACGCAGAGCATATCGGACTGCTTCTCTCTACCACATGACCGGATTCCTGCCGCTCTGGATCATTACACAGGATCATTGCAGCTAGCTAGCTGCAAACGAGTGGCTACTGTTAGCTAACGCCTCTGTCCCGAAGCAACCACCAGCTAGCCTTGAGCTAGCCTCGAGCTAGGCCCATATACCAGTTAATTCTAGGGCTACAATACCTCTTTTGCCAATTGGCCTGGACCCTTCATTGTCGACACGGAGCCCCGCCGATCCATCATGACTGGACTGCCGACGTGATCGCCCGATGTGTTCTCAACAGGCTATTCTGTTACGATGTTGCCGAAGAACCATCTACTAGCCCCGACCCGCTAGCTTTTCTGAACGCTGTGTCCCCTGCTCGACTAGCGTAGTAGTGACCACCGAACGGCACCCTGACTCACCTATTGCTACTCTTTTGACCCTATGATAACTCGGCTACACAGCTGATTCCCCCTGGACTGTTTTAATAACACGGTACCTCATTTTGTTTACCTGTTGGCCCCAGCCTCGAACTCAGGTCCAGTATGTACCTAACTAACCCGCTCTGCCCATTCATCGCCATTTACCTATTGTTGTCTTAGCTCTCCTGATCAACACCTGTGATTGCTTTATGCCTCTCTCTCTCTCTAATGTCTACTGCTGTCTTGGCTAGTTCTTATTGTTTTATTTCACTGTAGAGCCCTCAGTCCCGCTCAACATGCCTTAGATAGCCCTTTTGTCCCACCCCACACACATGCGGAGACCTCACCTGGCTTAACTGGTTCCTCCAGAAACTAAACCATTGTTCTCACATCCTACCATACCATTGTCTGTACATTATGCCCTGAATCTATTCTACCACGCCCAGAATTCTGCTCCTTTTATTCTCTGTTCCCAACGCACTAGACGACCAGTTCTTATAGCCTTTAGCCCTACCCTTATCCTACTCCTCCTCTGTTCCTCAGGTGATGTAGAGGTTAACCCAAGCCCTGTACCCCCAGTTCCACTCCTATTCCCCAGGCGCTATCATTTGTTGACTTCTGTAACCATAAAAGCCTTGGTTTCATGCATGTTAACATCAGAAGCCTCCTCCCTAAGTTTGTTTTTTTCACTGCTTTAGCACACTCCACCAACCCTGATGTCCTAGCCGTGTCTGAATCCTGGCTTAGGAAGGCCACAAAAAATTCAGAAATTTACATCCCCAACTACAACATTTTCCACCAAGATAGAACTGCCAAAGGGGGCAGAGTTGCAATCTACTGCAGAGATAGTCTGCAGAGTTCTGTCATGCTATCCAGGTCTGTGCCCAAACAGTTGGAGCTTCTACTTTTAAAAATCCACCTTTCCAGAAATAAGTCTCTCACTGCTGCCGCTTGTTATAGACCCCCCTCAGCCCCTAGCTGTGCCCTGGACACCATATGTGAATTAATTGCCCCCATTTATCTTCATTCAGAGTTTGTACTGTTAGGTGACCTAAACTGGGCTATGCTTAACACCCCGGCTATCCTACAATCTAAGTTAGTTGCCCTCAATCTCAAACAAATGATCAAGGAACCTACCAGGTACAACCCTAAATCTGTAAACACAAGCACCCTCATAGATATCACCTGACCAACCTGCCCTCCAAATACACCTCTGCTGTCTTCAACCAGGGCCTCATTGCCTGCGTCCGTAATGGGTCCGCGGTCAAACAACCACCCGTCATCACTGTCAAACGCTCCCTAAAACACTTCAGCGAGCAGGCCTTTCTAATCAACCTGGCCCGGGTATCCTAGAAGGATATTGACCTCATTCCGTCAGTAGAGGATGCCTCTTTAAAAGTGCTTCAAAAAAATGGGGCATGCAAGTGCTCTATCTCCAAATCACTCCAGACTTGACTGCCCTTGACCAGCACAAAAACATCCTGTGGCGTACTGCATTAGCATCGAATTGCCCACGCGATATGCAACTTTTCAGGGAAGTTAGGAACCAATATACACAGGCAGTTAGGAAAGGAAAGGCTAGCTTTTTCAAACAGAAATTTGCATCATGTAGCATAAACTCCAAAAAGTTCTGGGACACTGTAAAGTCCATGGAGAATAAGAGCACCTCCTCCCAGCTGCCCACTGCACTGAGGCTAGGAAACACTGTCACCACCGATAAATATACGATAATCACGAATTTCAATAAGCATTTTTCTACGGCTGGCCATGCTTTCCACCTGGCTACGCCTACCCCAGTTAACAGCTCTGCACCCCCCACAGCAACTTGCGAAAGCCTCCCCTACTTCTCCTGCACCCAAATCCAGATAGCTGATGTTCTGAAAGAGCTGCAGAATCTGGACCCCTACAAATCAGCTGGGCTAGACAATCTGGACCCTCTCTTTCTAAAATTATCCACCGCAATTGTTGCAACCCATATTACTAGCCTGTTCAACCTCTCTTTCGTATCATCTGATATCACTAAAGATTGGAAGGCTGCCGCGGTCATCCCCTCTACATGCATACTGTACATACAGTACCAGCCAAAAGTTTGGACACAACTACTCATTCAAGGGTTTTCTACATTGTAGAATAATAGTGAAAACATCAAAACTATGAAATAACACAAATGGAATCATGTAGTAACCAAAAAATTCCAGGTGAAGCTGGTTGAGAGAATGCAAAGAGTGTGCAAAGCTGTCATCAAGGAAAAGGGTGGCTACTTTGAAGAATCTCAAATATAATTTTTTTTGGTTACTACATGATTCCATATGTGTTATTTCAGTGTTTTGATGTCTTCACTATTATTCTACAATCTATAAAAAACCCTCGAATGAGTTGGTGTGTACAGTATGTATGAATAAAGTGTGTGTGTGAAGGTAACCATCAAGACACTGTAAACATTGGCCTATATCTATGGGTGGTTTGATTGCATTTCTGCGTCGTGTTTGTAGGATGGTGGTTCCCAGTCACGTCTAACGCCTTGTCATCTGAACACACAGACACAGGGATGCAGGGGCATGATGTGTGTTGGGTGTTTGTGTGTGTATATATGCCATTTGTAGTTTACTGTAGCATACAGTAGTGAAGTGCGTGGGAGCATAGTACTAATCATCACTTAGACTAAGCCATGGCTCTCTTTGTTATGTGGGTCACAGTGGGTGTTGAATGAGTTTGAGCCATAGCGGATCCAGGACAGATCGGTCTCTTGAAGAGGCCTATGCTACTTAAACTGAAGAGGCACTGGGTCATTAAATAGTGGGTGTATTTTCTAAATGTGGAAAGGTAATGTGCCTTTATTTGCCATAGTGTGTGCCTGAAGTCTGTAATGGCATGGAATGACTATAGTGTGTAGGGTACTTAATGAATAGAACCTGGGTGTGGATCATCCACCAGTGAAGACAGTGTTAACCTGCTAAACTAAAGGCTGTATGTATTAAACTCTAGGTCCTTTGCATTCAAATCTGGACTACAAAGCCACTTCCAATATATATATATTCACCTCTAATTCGGGACTGATTTAGACCTGAGTGAAATTCATTGTCAGGTAGAACAGAAAACCAGTAGTAGTCCCAACCTCGTAGGGTAAGATTTGAATAGCGCTGCTCTGGGGGATATCATCTGCCTTCAGGCTTTGTGCGAGGCAGGGTTATGTTGTTCATGTTAATGGGTGGGTTCTAGTCCATGAAGTTATTTGATAGTCATGTAATAACCTCCGTGAATAACTTTGACCTGTGACCTATGCAGGTTTCTATAGAGTGTCTAATGACAGCAAAGGTCACCAATCTTGGAAACGATCTAACAAGGTGTCAGAGAATGGTGCTAGGGTAAACATCACGTCATTCAGTCTCCTTCTTTCCCTAGACAGTTATTCATAGTTGTTTTGTTACCAAGATGCCCCTCTTGCTAATTGACATTATCACCTTACCCTGTCTAGGCAATATACTTCTATTGGAGCTGTTTGTTTCTGTTTCCCTTGTGCATCTGTTTAGATGTACAGTCTGTCACCCTGCCCCTGGCTGAAACAGCATGTCCAGGTGTGGGATGGAGATAAACACCATTGTTTAGAGCCTTAAAGGGATAGTTCACCCAAATTTCAGGGGGGATTTGGATATGGAGCGCGGAAATGCTAATAGGTATAATTGGCTTGCATTGGATTTGTGCCACAATTGCTACAAAATTTGCATTTCAAAAACTAAAAACAAATTTGGTAATTTGGGTAAACTATCCCCTTAAGGGGAAAAAGCAAGAAGGAGAATTAGAAAAGGTTTGTCAAGGGATTTACAGTGGATGTGGAGGGGACAGCTGAACGACTCCGGTCTGATATGAACTGAAGGGACCACAATGAAAGAAGTAATTGACTTTACCGTGCTATTCCTCACATGTTTTAAAATGTATGTACTGTGTGTACATGGATATATATTTAAATGTCAAATAAAGTCAATCGAGAGAGAGAGAGAAAGATTAAGCTAGGCCCGTAGTGAATTCCTCTAAATTGGATTGTGTTAGGCAGGGTGTGCTTGCTAAGTTGTGTGCTGTTTTGATTTGATTGAGGGGGTATAAGGCTTTCTGCCCTTGGTGGAGGACACACACCTACACACACACACACAGTGTATAAATACGAGGAGTGTATAAGACCTTGTCAATTGAACAGATCCCAGCTGCATGCAGATTACTGAATTGCAGATTATCGCTTTGGCTTTGTCCGTAATTACAGTATTGTTAAGGGTGGGGTCAATTACCCGAAGTCACTTACAGAGAGCACATATTCGGTACATATATGTGGCTCATACCGGAATGAGAACTGCAGTTAGATGCTGGCCGAGTGCAGAGCAGTGGGTTTTCATGTCTGTCCTGGCCTTACTTGTTAAATTTAAGTAATGTTTTGCTATCCCTGGCCTGTTCTGTGTGTGTGTGTGTGTGTGTGTGTGTGTGTGTGTGTGTGTGTGTGTGTGTGTGTGTGTGTGTGTGTGTGTGTGTGTGTGTGTGTGTGTGTGTGTGTGTGTGTGTGTGTGCGTGTGTGTGTGTGTGTTACTGTCCCTGGGCTTTTTCTGGCTCTAATGCTTAGTGCTGATGGATTATGTGTCAAGAGGTGTGACCTCCCTTTTCTCCACCTCTGGTTCTCCCTACCTTTTCTCTGTCTATTTTGCTGTGCTTCCCTTAGCCTCCTTCCATGTTTCGCTCGAGCTCCACATCTCTTTCTTCTACAGGGAGGAGGTTAGAGACCTGGCAGGGTGGTGCCAGGACAACAATCTCTCCCTCAATGTAGGCAAGAGCTTCCTCGGTGTCCACATCACTAAGGGCTTATCATGGTCCAAACACACCAACACAGTTGTGAAAAGGACATGACAACGCCTCTTCCCCCTCGGGAAGCTGAAGAACTTTGGCATGGGCCCTCAGAAAGTTCTACATCTGCACCATTGAGAACATCTTGACTGGCTGCATCACCGCCTGGTATGGCAACTGCTCGACATCCGACCGCAATGCACTACAGAGGGTAGTGCGTACAGCCCAGTACATCACTTGGGCTGAGCTGCCTGTCATCCAGGACCTCTATACCAGGCGGTAACATAGGAAGGCCCTAAAAATGGTCAAAGAATCCAGCCACCTAAGTCACTGTCTGTTCTCTCTGCTACCGCACAGCAAGCGGTACCGGAGCACCAAGTCTGAGACCAAAAGGCTACTGAACAGCTCTACCCCAAAGCCATAACACTGCTGAACAGTTAATGAAATGGCTACCTGGACTTTCTGCTTTTAACCCCCTACCTACATGTACATAGTACTTAAATCAATCACCTAACCAAACCTACATGTACATATTACCTCAATACTTTACCCCAAGTACCTCGTACCCCAGTACCGGTACTGCTTGTATATAGCCTGTTAGATATCCTCATTATTGTTATTTTATTGTGTTACTATTTTCTTTTAATCTATTTGTAAATGTTATTACTTTTTAACTGCATTGTTGGGAAATGGCTCGTAAGTAAGCATTGCAGGGTAGAGTCTACACTTGTTGCATTCGGCGCATGTGACAAATAACATTTGATTTGATTCTCTCCCCCTCTTCCTTCATGCCTTCACCTGTCTCTCCCTCTGTTTCTCTCTATTTATATCCATCTCTCCACACCTTTCTCCCTCCCGCCCCTCTCTCTCAGTCTCCCTCCATCCTCTCTCTCCTTCCCGCTGCGTTACAGCAGATAGGAGATGAATGTGGCTGTCTGATCCTTTTGCATCTGGTATTTAGACAGCAGAGGGTGAGTGAGTCATGTCTCAATGCACAAGCTCCATAACCTTTCCTCAAAGCAGTTCTTAGCTTTTAAAAGCCCAAAACCTTCGCTCCGTATAATCAGCTCCTACAGCACTAGGGTGTGTGTGCGTGCGTGCGTGCGTGCGTGTGTGTGTGTGTGCGTGTACTTGTAAACTTCAGTTTATCATGATTTACTGTGCCCTCAGAAAGTATTCAGACTCCTTGACTTTTTTCACATTTTGTTGTGTTACAGCCTGAATTTAAAATGGATTAAATTGATATTTTGTTTCACTGTCCTACACACAATTCCCCATAACATCAAAGTAAAATCAGGTTTTTCAAAATTTGAGTCAATAAGTATTCAAACCCTTTGTTATGGCAAGCCTAAATAATTTCAGGAGTACACATGTAATGGCTGTGATAAGAGAACTGAGGATGGATCAACAACATTGTAGTTACTTCACTACACCAAAGAGTGAAAAGAAGGATGCCTGTACAGAATAAAAATATTCCAAAGTATGCATCCTGTTGGCAACAATGCACTAAATGAATACTGCAGAAAATGTGGCAAACTAATTCACTTTTTGTACTGAAAACAAAGTGTTTTGTTTTTGGGCAAATCCAATGCAACACATTACTACACTGAACAAAAATATAAAATGTAACATATAAAGTGTTTGTCCCATGTTTCATGAGCTGAAATACAGTGCCTTGCAAAAGTATTAATTCCCCCTTGGCGTTTTTCCTATTTTGTTACATTACAACCTGTAATTTAAATTGATTTTTATTTTGATTTCATGTAATGAACATACACAAATAGTCCAAATTGGGGAAGTGAAATGAAAGAAATCACTTGTTTCAAAAAATAAATACAAATTTATAACGGAAAAGCGGTGCATGCATACTGTATATATTCACCCCCTTTGCTATGAAGCCCCTATATAAGATCTGGTGTAACCAATTACCTTCAGAAATCACATAATTAGTTAGATTGCACACAGGTGGTCTTTATTTAAGTGCCACATGATCTGTCATATAATCTCAGTATATATACAGTGGGGAGAAAAAGTATTTGATCCCCTGCTGATTTTGTACGTTTGCCCACTGACAAAGAAAGGATCAGTGTATAATTTTAATGGTAGGTTTATTTGAACAATGAGAGACAGAATAACAACAAAAATATCCAGAAAAACGCATGTAAAAAATGTTATAAATTGATTTGCATTTTAATGAGGGAAATAAGTATTTGACCCCCTCTCAATCAGAAAGATTTCTGGCACCCAGGTGTCTTTTATACAGGTAATGAGCTGAGATTAGGAGCACACTCTTAAAGGGAGTGCTCCTAACCGTAGCTTGTTACCTGTAAAAAAGACACCTGTCCACAGAAACAATCAATCAAGATTCCAAACTCTCCACCATGGCCAAGACCAAAGAGCTCTCCAAGGATGTCAGGGACAAGATCGTAGACCTACACAAGGCTGGAATGGGCTACAAGACCATCGCCAAGCAGCTTGGTGAGAAGGTGACAACATTTAGTGTGATTATTCGCAAATGGAAGAAACACAAAAGAACTGTCAATCTCCCTCGGCCTGGGGCTCCATGCAAGATCTCATCTCGTGGAGTTGCAATGATCATGAGAACGGTGAGGAATCAGCCCAGAACTACACAGGAGGATCTTGTCAATGATCTCAAGGCAGCTGGGACCATAGTCACCAAGAAAACAATTGGTAACACACTACGCCGTGAAGGACTGAAATCCTGCAGCGCCCGCAAGGTCCCCCTGCTCAAGAAAGCACATATACATGCCCGTCTGAAGTTTGCCAATGAACATCTGAATGATTCAGAGGACAACTGGGTGAAAGTGTTGTGGTCAAATGAGATCAAAATGGAGCTCTTTGGCATCAACTCAACTCGCCGTGTTTGGAGGAGGAGGAATGCTGCCTATGACCCCAAGAACACCATCTCCACCGTCAAACATGGAGGTGGAAACATTATGCTTTGGGGGTGTTTTTCTGCTAAGGGGACAGGACAATGACACAGCATCAAAAGGAAAGATGGACGGGGCCATGTACCGTCAAATCTTGGGTGAGAACCTCCTTCCCTCGGCCAGGGCATTGAAAATGGGTCGTGGATGGGTATTCCAGCATGACAATGACCCAAAACACATGGCCAAGGCAACAAAGGAGTGGCTCAAGAAGAAGCACATTAAGGTCCTGGAGTGGCCTAGCCAGTCTCCAGACCTTAATCCCATAGAAAATCTGTGGAGGGAGCTGAAAGTTCGAGTTGCCAAACGTCAGCCTCGAAACCTTAATGACTTGGAGAAGATCTGCAAAGAGGAGTGGGACAAAATCCCTCCTAAGATGTGTGCAAACCTGGTGGCCAACTACAAGAAACGTCTGACCTCTGTGATTGCCAACAAGGGTTTTTCCACCAAGTACTAAGTCATGTTTTGCAGAGGGGTCAAATACTTATTTCCCTCATTAAAATGCAAATAATTTTATAACATTTTTGACATGCGTTTTTCTGGATTTTTGTTGTTGTTATTCTGTCTCTCACTGTTCAAATAAACCTACTATTAAAATTATAGACTGATCATTTCTTTGTAAGTGGGCAAACTTACAAAATCAGCAGGGGATCAAATACTTTTTTCCCCCACTGTACACCTGTTCTGAAAGGACACAGAGTCTGCAACACCACGAAGCAAGCGGCAGCATGAAGACCAAGGAGCTCTCCAAACAGGTCAGGGACAAAGTTGTGGAGAAGTACAGATCAGGGTTGGGTTATAAAAAATATCCAAAACTTTGAACATCCCACGAAGCACCATTAAATCCATTGTTAAAAAATGGAACTAATATGGCACCACAACAAACCTGCCAAGTGCCAGGCGGTGGTTAACTGGTGCAGTGAATCAGGCGCAGGAGAGTAGAAATTAGTGTACAAGGTTTTTAATTCCACGACAGCACCAGTATACAGACAATACTCAAAGTGCGGAGAAATACCGGTCACTCGAAAATAACGGGCGTAAATGCATAACCCGGCAAACATAACCAGCCGACAAGTACCGCCATGAACAATCAATAAACACGCACACTAACATGTGTGAAACAGAGGGTTAAATAATGAACATGTAATTGGGGAATAGAAACCAGGTGTGTAGAAAACAAAGACAAAACAAATGGAAAATGAAAAGTGGATCGGCGATGGCTAAAAGACCGGTGACGTCAATCGCCGAACGCCGCCCGAACAAGGAGAGGGACCGACTTCGGCGGAAGTTTTGACACCAAGAGAGGGCATTAATCAGAGAGGCAACAAAGAGACCAAAGATAACCCTTTTTGAATTTTTTTATTTCACCTTTATTTAACCAGGTAGGCCAGTTGAGAACAAGTTGCGACCTGGCCAAGATAAAGCAAAGCAGTGTGACACAAACAACAACACAGAGTTACACATGGAATAAACAAACGTACAGTCAATAACACAATAGAAAAGTCTATATACAGTGTGTGCAAATGAGGTGAGGGAGGAAAGGCAATAAATAGGCCGTAGTGGCGAAGTAATTACCATTTAGCAATTGAACACTGGAGTGATAGATGTGCAGAAGATGAATGTGCAAGTAGAGATACCCGGGGTGCAAAGGAGCAATTTTTTAAAATAAATAACAATATAGGGATGAGGTAGTTGGATGGGCTATTTACAGGTAGGCTATGTGCAAGTGCAATGATCTGTGAGCTGCTCTGACAGCTGATGCTTAAAGTTAGTGAGGCTGATATGAGTCCAGTGAAATATACCTGCTGGAGCACGTGCTTCAGGTGGGTGTTGTTATGGTGACCAGTGAGCTGAGATACGGTGGGGCTTTACCTAGCAGAGACTTATAGATGACCTGGAGCCAGTGGGTTTGGCGACGAATATGAAGTGAGGGCCAACCAACGAGAACATACAGGTTACAGTGGTGGGTAGTAGTATATGGGGCTTTGGTGACAAAATGGATGGCACTGTCATAGACTGCATCCAATTTGCTGAGTAGAGTGTTGGAGGCTATTTTGTAAATGACATCGCCGATGTCGAGGATCGGTAGGATAGTCAGTTTTACGAAGGTATGTTTGGCAGCATGAGTGAAGGATGCTTTGTTGCGAAATAGGAAGCCGATTCTAGATTTAATTTTGGATTGGAGATGCTTAATGTGAGTCTGGAAGGAGAGTTTACAGTCTATCTAGACACCTAGGTATTTGTAGTTGTCCACATATTCTAAGTCAGAACCGTCCAGAATAGTGATGCTGGATGGGCGGGTAGGTGCGGGCAGCGATCGGTTGAAGAGCATGCATTTAGTTTTACTTGCATTTAAGAGCCATTGGAGGCCACGGAAGGAGAGTTGTATGGCATTGAAGCTCGTCTGGAGGTTAGTTAACACAGTGTCCAAAGAAGGGCCAGAAGTGTATAGAATGGTGTTGTCTGCGTATAGGTGGATCAGAGAATCACCAGCAGCAAGAGCGACATCATTGATGTATACAGAGGAAAGAGTTGGCCCGAGAATTGAACCCTGTGGCACCCCCATAGAGACTTCCAAAGGTCCGGACAACAGGCCCTCCAATTTGACACACTGAACTCTGAGAAGTAGTTGAGGCTGTTGAGTCTGCCGATAAGAATGTGGTGATTGACAGAGTCGAAAGCCTTGGCCAGGTCGATGAATACGGCTGCACATTATTGTCTTTTATCGATGGCGGTTATGATATTGTTTAGGACCTTGAGCATGGCCTGAAGGAGCTGCAAAGCTCCACAGCGGGAGATTGGAGTATCTGTCCATAGGACCACTTTAAGCCGTACACTCCACAAAGCTGGGCTTTACGGAAGAGTGGCTGGAAAAAATCCATTGCTTAAAGAATAAAATAAGAAAACACGTTTGGTGTTTGCCAAAATGCATGTGGGAGACTCCCCAAATATATGGAGAATGTACTCTGGTCAGATGAGACTAAAATTGAGCTTTTTGGCCATCAAGGAAAACGCTATGTCTAGTGCAAACCCAATACCTCTCATCACCCCGAGAACACCATCCCCACAGTGAAGCATGGTGTTGGCAGCATCATGCTGTGGGATGTTTTTCCATCTGCAGGGACTGGGGAAACTGGTCAGAATTGAAGGAATGATTTATGGCTCTAAATGCAGGGAAATTCTTGACGGAAACCTGTTTCAGTCTTTCAGAGATTTGAGACTGGGACGGAGGTTCACCTTCCAGCAGGACAATGACCCTAGGCATACTGCTAAAGCAACACTCAAGTGGTTTAAGGGTAAACATTTACATGTCTTGGAATGGCCTAGTAAAATCCCAGACCTCAATCCATTTGAGAATCTGTGGTATGACTTAAAGATTGCTGTACACCAACGGAACCCATCAAACTTGATGAGGAGTACTATTTCTCATTCTGATTGGCTACGCCTGGCTCCCCAGAGGGGGGATGCACCCCTGCCCAGTCATGTGAAATCCATAGATTAGAGCCTAAAGAATTGAACCCCATAATGATTAAGTGAAAACAGGTTTTTCGAAATGTTTGCAAATTATGACGAAATAAAAACAGAAATACCTTATTTACTTAAGTATTCAGACCCTTTGCTATGAGACGCAAAAATGAGCTCAGGTGCATCCTGTTTCCATTGATCATCCTTGATTGGAGTCCGCCTGTGGTAAATTCAATTGATTGGACATGATTTCGAAAGACACACACTTGTGTATGTAAGGTCCCACAGTTGACAGTACATGTCAGAGCAAACACCAAGCTATGGGCTCCCAAAGACTGCTCCCGAGTGGCGCAGTGGTATAAGGCCTTAGTGCTAGAGGCGTCACTACAGACACCCTGGTTTGAATACAGGCTGTATCCCAACCGGCTGTGATTGGGAGTCCCATATGGCGGTGTACAATTGGCCCAGCATCGTCCAGGTTTGGCCAGTGTAGGCTCTCATTGTAAATAAGAATTAGTTCTTAACTGACTTGCCTAGTTAATTAAATGAAAATGTATGTATATATATACATATATATATATATTAAATGAGGTCGAAGAAATTGTCCGTAGATCTCCGAGACAGGATTGTGTTGAGGCACAGATCTGGGGAAGGGTACCAACACATTTCTGCAGCATTGAAGGTCCTCAAGAACATAGTGGCCTCCATCATTCTTAAATGGAAGAAGTTTGGAACCACAAAGACTCTTCCTAGAGCTGGCCGCCTGGCCAAACTGAGCAATCGGGGGAGAAAGGCCTTGGTCAAGGAGGTGACCACGAACCCGATGGTCACTCTGACAGAGTGACAAGACCAAATACAAGACCAAATCTAAACTGGAGTTGATTACCAAGAAGACAGTGAATGTTCCTGAGTGGCCGAGTTACAGAATTGACTTAAATCTACCTGGAAATCTTTGGCAAGAACTGAAAATGGTTGTTTAGTAATAAAAAACAACCAATTTGAAAGAGCTTAAAGAATTATGAAAAGAATACTGGTCAAATGTTGCTCAATCCAGGTGTAGAAAGCTCTTAGAGACTTACTCAGAAAGACTCACAGCTGTAATAGGTGCCAAAGGGGCTTCTACAAAGCATTGACTCAGGGGTGTGAATACTTATGTAAATGAGATATTTCAGTATTTTATATTCAATATATTTGCTACATTTTCTAAAAACATGCTTTCACTTTGTCATTGTTGGTATTGTGTGTAAATGTGTGAGATTTTTTTTCTTCTTTTTTTATCCCTTTTGAATTCAGGCTGTAACACAACAAAATAGGGAATTAGTCAAGGGGTATGAATACTTTCTGAAGGCACTGTATATGGTTGTGTGTGTCTATATCAGTATTTGTATACATGTGTGTATGATCATGTTTGGACACACCTACTCATTCGGGGGTTTTCTTTATTTATACTATTTTCAACATTGTAGAATAATAGTGAAGACATCAAAACACTGAAATAACACATACAATCATGTAGTAACCAAAAAAGTTTTAAACAAATCAAATATATTTTATATTTGAGATTCTTCAAATAGCCACCCTTTGCCTGATGACAGCTTTGCACACACTTGGTATTCTCTCAACCAGCTTAATGAGGTAGTAACCTGGAATGCATTTCAATTAACAGGTGTGCCTTGTTAAAAGTTAATTTGTGGAATTTCTTTCCTTCTTAATGTGTTTGAGACAATCCGTTGTGTTGTGACAAGGTTGGGGTGGTATACAGAAGATAGCCCTATTTGGTAAAAGACCAAGTCCATATTATGACAAGAACAGCTCAAATAACCAAAGAGAAATGACAGTCCATCATTACTTTAAGACAAGAAGGTCAGTGCAGTTGAAAAACCATCAAGCACTATGATGAAACTACCACTCATGAGGACCGCCACAGGAAAGGAAGACCCAGAGTTACCTCTGCTACAGAGAATAAGTAACAGACACATCTCAACATCAACTGTTCAGAGGAGACTGCGTGAATCAGGCATTTGTGGTCGAATTGCTGCAAAGAAACCACTACTAAAGGCCACCAATAAGAATAAGAGACTAGTTTGGGCCAAGAAACACGAGCAATGGACATTAGACCGGTGGAAATCTGTCCTTTGGTCTGATGAGTCCAAATTTGAGATTTTTGATTCCAACCGCTGTGTCTGTGAGACGCATAGTAAGTGAACGGATGATCCCTGCTTGTGTGGTTCCCACCGTGAAGCATGGAGGAGGAGGTGTGATTGTGCTTTGCTGGTGACACTGTCAGTGATTTATTTAGAATTCAAGGCACATTTAACCAGCAGGTCTACCGCTGCGTTCTGCAGCGACACGCCATTCCATCTGGTTTGCGCTTAGTGGGACTATCTTTTTTTTCAACAGGACAATGACCCAACACACCTCCAGGCTGTGTAAGGGCTATTTCACCAAGAAGGAGAGTGATGGAGTGCTGCATCAGATGACCTGGCCTCCACAATCACCCAACCTCAACCTAATTAAGATGGTTTGGGATGAGTTGGACCGCAGAGTGAAGCTGTCATCAAGGCAAAGGGTGGCTACTTTGAAGAATCTCCAATATAAAATATATTTTGATTTGTTTCACACTTTTGTGGTTACTACATGATTCCATATGTGTTATTTCCTAGTTTTGATGTCTTCACAATTATTCTACAATGTAGAAAATAGTTAAAAAAAAGAAAAACCCTTGAAGGAGTCGGTGTGTCCAAACGTTTGGCTGGTACTGTACAGTATGTTTGGAGTGTTAGTGATGTCACGGCATAAGAGTGTGTACAGCCTCTTCTATTTCATAAGGCCTTCCCTGAAGTGACAGCAGGATTATTTATCTTCCCACAGAGTGACTCACTGTTTCAGTATATACAGTTCATATCAAAGGAGAGAATTACAGTAGAGATAGAGAGAGAGATGGATGGATGGATGGAGATAGCGAGAGAGAGAAAAGGGGAGAGAGATGAATGGATAGAGAGCGAGAGAGCAATAAAAGTGAAGAGATGGATGGATAGATGGATAGATAGAGAGAGAGAGAGAGAGAGGAAATGGAGAGACTTAATGGGATACAAATCATCCATCCTATGACAGCTATCTGCTCTGTATTTGTGTAAATTGTCCCTGTTAGAGAGGGAGTCAGACAGAGTAGCAGACCACTTAATAAAGAAGGCATACTCAGAAGTCCCATGCTAGCTCTAGCTCTGTCTCACATCATCGATGTTTCTCAAACATCATATTTCGTTGTTGCAAACGTCAAATTTCAACGTGTTTAAGGTTAAGTTTAGGCCTTAACTCCACATTTTTAAGGTTAAGTTTAGGCATTAACTCCGAATGGTTAAGGTAAGGGTTAAGGTTTGGGATGGGCTTAAAACAAATATCTCAAAAACAACGTTCTGTTGCTGGATTCAAACATGCAACCTTTGGAATCAGAGGGAGATGCTTACACCAATCTGCTGTCCCCGTCCACAATGCCCTAGCAAATCCGAAACCTACTTGAAGGTAATAGCGCTTACTGTTGCCCGTAGTGGCCGGTTTACACGTCATCTCCCAATGTCGTCAGACATTGATGGGCGTCGGATACTGACTTGTATCACGGGTGACCTGGTTGAACTAGTCCCAACCCCACACCTGTTGCTTAAGGCACAGACAGACCAATAGGATTGTCGAGCGTTTGCCGACTGATAGTACTTAGGATCTCTGAAAAAGTTGGCGGCTGTAATTTGCAAACCGAGCTTAAACCGATTCTACATGTAGAAGCAGGCGGAAATGACGTCCGTCAGCCACCTACAGGATGGCACCTACAGTATAAAAAAAACACGGCGATAGCAAGCTAACGAACTGCAAACAAACGGCTCTGTGCTGTACTTACCGACAATCGGTCTGGTGAGTTTTCTCCTTTAGAGATACTGAATTCTGGATGTCTGAACACAGACCTGAGTCCTCTGAAAGCTCTTATAAGAGTTTAGCATCATTTCCCACAATGGGTTAACATCATCCACATCAGTTCTTGTGATGCAACCGGTAGTTGCATTAATGGCACAGAGATATCGAAACCATACACAATCTGAAGTTCTCATTTCATTTTTCCAGAAACTTCTAGAAGTCAATCTTCTACAAATAGAGGTATAAACCCTTCATGGATCCAGCCATGGGTTTCCACGTGTTGCCATGGTCTTGAGACGATCACAAACCGGATGATGTATTAGATTATACCTCAATGTTGAGCTACATGTGTGGAGTAGGAGGCGACGGGAGCAAGGAGGGATAAGGATGCTGTCCCAAGGCTAGTTGAGGCTTCATTTGCTGCCAACAATTCTCAGTTTAGTAATAACGATCTGAACAATCTGAATGTGTAAGCCCTGTAGGAGATGTCAGCATATCGATTTCAATTTAAATGTTTTAGCACACACTGTAAAAAAAAATCCTGTTGCTTTTACGGTAACTTACTGGCAACCAGTTACCTGTAAATTATTGTAAAAAAAAAAGGTACAGTATGTTACCATAAATTCCAAATAAACTTTGGTTAAACAGTACATTAATATACAGTTTATAGTAATGTACTGTTAAATCATAGTGTATTTTGAATTTACGGTAACATACTGTACCTTTTTTACCGTAACTTACAGGTAACTGGATGCCAGTAAGTTATCGTAAAAACAACACGATTTTTCTTACAGCGCACTTACCCATTGGGTATAGAAGACGGGAAATGTCTTGTGAGATAAGCCTGCAGTTGAACATGTACAGCTTTAGTGTACAGTATGAATGGTGTCAAATGTATGTGCATGCATGTACTGTATAAGTCAGTATATTTTGAAGGGAGTGTTTATATGACTGCCTTTGTGAGCACAAAATAGGTGTATTTCTCTTTCCAAGTGTTTATGATTACAATAGGGCATTTACGTTTCTGTGTATCTATGTCTATTGTATATAATTGTGTATAGGTTATTTGTGTGTTTCCGTGTGTTGATGTCTTTTCCAATTTCCTCCACTGTGGCTTGTCAACTTGACACAACAGCCTGAGGACACTAAATGTAATGTCTCCCAATAGAACTGCATTATGCAGCATTTTCATAAGTGACAGGCCCATGATTGGGCCTCTCGGGAGTTTCAAACGACCCTATCCTGCTTGGCCTGCATGCCACACCATCTCATGCTGCTGAAACCCCCTCCATTGGGCTGAATGCTGTTTATGCCCTGAAAGCTGAATGCTTTTCATGCCCTGAAAGCTGTTTATGCCCTGAAAGCTGAAAGCTGTTTATACTCTACCACTATAATTTGATTGTGTTATTCAATCTGCCGGCTGGGTGGAGTGGTGGTGGCGCTGAATGAAAGAGAGAGAGAGAGAGAGCAATTCCCTCTGCATCGTAATCATTGATTCAGAGCTGGAGGATAAGTTCCAGTCGGAGGGGAGCGGGCGAGCGGGGTGGACATGCTAAATGGGCATGTATGGACCTGGCTGCTGGCTGGTGTTGTTCTTGTTGTTGTTGTGACCAATACTGAGAAGTGTATAGTAATGGACATACATAGGTGGGGCACATAAATTCACCAATCAAAGAGCAATTAGACGAGTCAGGAGGACACTGGAGCAGTGGAAGATGTCTGGGAGGGAGGAATGGAGGGAGAGAGGGAGAGAGGGTTAATGTGTTGGGGACAGAGTTAGAGAAAGGTTAGCCAGCTCTCTCTTTATTTTGGTCTCTCTCTCTTTCTCCCTCTCTCTCTGTCTGTGTTGCATATTGGTTAGTGTGTGTAGTGTAGGTTGTTTGAACACCTAGTAGTGCTTTAGTATAGAGATAAGAACAGGTTTTACACTGCTGTGTATCACACCAGACAGCCAATTACAGATTAATGTTGCACCCTGGGGCAGGAGGTACTGAAAATACACACAAACACATACACACGCATGTACACTCACACACGCATGTACACTCTCTCACACACACACACACACACACACACACACACACGCACACACATGCACACACACGCACACACATGCACACACACGCACACACACGTACACACAAGCACACACAAGCACACACAAGCACACACACACTCATGTACGTATGCACACACATGCACATGCAAGTAAGGACACACGCACACAAATGAAAGCATGTCTTATATGTTTATGATTTGGTAATATAGTCAACCATGATTTCTTTCAATCACACTATGTGTGTATGTTTATGATTTAGGAATATCTACCCTAATTAAGATAGCGACAACACCCCCTCAGCTCTGTTTTGAAAGCTACTTAGGATACATATTAATTGAATGCCTATGTAATAGAAGCCAGGGAAATGAAGTGATTACCAAGATGTTACCTAACATTAGGCAGTAAATCCTACTTAGGCTGTTTCTTATGCTACAGCACATATCACAGTGTGACTGCACTTACATTAGCATATGGAATATAAAGTACATGTGTAATTAGTGATAAATAACAAGGCACCAGTATTTCAGAGTTTTTTTTCAATGTCTCTCTCTCCTTCTCTCTCTGTTTCTCCCTCTCTCTTCACTCTGCAGTACCTCTTCCTCTCTCTTTCTTTTTCACTCTCCCTTTCCCTTCCTCATTCCCCTGAGTCTCTGTCTTCCTCATTCCTCTGACTCTCTGTCTTCCTCATTCCTCTGACTCTCTGTCTTCCTCATTCCTCTGACTCTCTGTCTTCCTCATTCCCCTGAGTCTCTGTCTTCCTCATTCCTCTGACTCTCTGTCTTCCTCATTCCTCTGACTCTCTGTCTTCCTCATTCCTCTGACTCTCTGTCTTCCTCATTCCCCTGAGTCTCTGTCTTCCTCATTCCCCTGAGTCTCTGTCTTCCTCATTCCTCTGACTCTCTGTCTTCCTCATTCCCCTGAGTCTCTGTCTTCCTCATTCCTCTGACTCTCTGTCTTCCTCATTCCTCTGACTCTCTGTCTTCCTCATTCCTCTGACTCTCTGTCTTCCTCATTCCTCTGACTCTCTGTCTTCCTCATTCCTCTGACTCTCTGTCTTCCTCATTCCTCTGACTCTCTGTCTTCCTCATTCCCCTGAGTCTCTGTCTTCCTCATTCCCCTGAGGCTCTGTCTTCCTCATTCCTCTGACTCTCTGTCTTCCTCATTCCTCTGACTCTCTGTCTTCCTCAATCCCCTGACTCTCTGTCTTCCTCAATCCTCTGACTCTGTCTTCCTGATTCCTTGCCATCTCTCCCTCTCTATTTCCAAATCCTCTATCTCTCTCTCTCTCTCGCCCCCCCCTCTAGCTATCTCTCCTTCTACTGTATATGTCTCGCTCGCTCTCCCTCTCTCTCTCCGTCTTTCTCTACTCTCCATCTTTCTCTACACCCTGTCTCTCTCAGATGGGCAGGGAGGCAGGCAGGCAGTGTTTGGGCTGGGCCCTAATGATGGTGCTGGTTGCTATAAAAAGCCTGCAGGCAGCAGAATCGATATCTCCTGATGGCAAATTGAGCCTTGCACAGAGAGGCAGTTGGAGGCAGGGTGGGGGACAGCCTAGCAGGGAGGGACCTGAACCTTCTTACTGGCTGCAGCACAGAGCAACGTGTGTGAATGTGTGTGTACATTTGTTTGTGTGAGTCTGTTTACGAATATGTGTGCAGATGTGTGTGTCTTTCTCTGTCTCTGTGTGTTGGAGTGGATTTCCATGTGCATTTGGGTGTGTGTGTGTGTGTGTGTGTGTGTGTGTGTGTGTGTGTGTGTGTGTGTGTGTGTGTGTGTGTGTGTGTGTGTGTGTGTGTGTCCAATTATGTGTGTACGTGTGTGTATGTGAGCCCTGGCAGGCTTGGTCACAGCGGGATGTTGTTATTAGCTAGCTGCACCTAATTCTGTGGAGCAGAAAATCTAGCAGGGCTTGTCTTTGTGTGTGTAGGCAGGGGAGAGTGTTGCAACACAGCCAGCTCTGCAGAGGATTAGGGCCAATGCAACAACACCATCAGAATAGTAACACTGTACCTACACCACACTCATACACCCATATAGTACCAACACCATCAAAATAATGTACGTACACCACATTCATAATACCATGCGGTACCAACACCATCTTAGCATTTACAGTTGAAGTCAGAAGTTTACATACACCTTAGCCAAATACATTTAAACTCTGTTTTGGACAATTCCTGACATTTAATCCTAGTAAAAATCCCCTGTCTTAGGTCAGTTAGGATCACCACTTTATTTTAAGAATGTGAAATGTCAGAATAATAGTAGAGAGAATGATTTATTTCAGCTTTTATTTCTTTCATCACATTCCCAGTGGGTCAGAAGTTTACATACACTCAATTAGTATGTGGTAGCATTGCCTTTAAATTGTTTAACTTGGGTGAAACGTTTCGGGTAGCCATCCACAAGCTTCCCACAATTTTGGCCCATTCCTCCTGACAGAGCTGGTGTAACTGAGTCAGGTTTGTAGGCCTCTTTGCTCGCACAAGCTTTTTCAGTTCTGCCCACACAGTTTCTATAGGATTGAGGTCAGGACTTTGTGATGGCCACTCCAATACCTTGACTTTGTTGTCCTTAAGCCATTTTGACACAACTTTGGAAGGATGCTTGGGGTCATTGTCCATTTGGAAGACCCATTTGCGAACAAGCTTCAACTTCCTGACTGATGTCTTGAGATGTTGCTACAATATATCCACATAATTTTCCTGCTTCATGATGCCATCTATTTTGTGAAGGGCACCAGTCCCTCCTGCAGCAAAGCACCCCCACAACATGATGCTGCCACCCCTGTGCTTCACGGTTGGGATGGTGTTCTTCGGCTTGCAAGTCTCCCCCTTTTTCCTCCAAACATAACGATGGTCATTATGGCCAAACAGTTCTATTTTTTTCATCAGACCAGAGGATATTTCTCCAAAAAGTATGATCTTTGTCCCCATGTGCAGTTGCAAACCGTAGTCTGGATTTTTTATGGCGGTTTTGGAGCAGTGGCTTCTTCCTTGCTGAGTGGCCTTTCAGGTTATGTCGATATAGGACTCGTTTTACTGTGGATATAGATACTTTTGTACCTGTTTCCTCCAGCATCTTCACAAGGTCCTTTGCTGCTGTTCTGGGATTGATTTGCACTTTTCGCACCAAAGTATGTTCATCTCTAGGAGACAGAAAGCATCTCCTTCCTGAGCAGTATGATGGCTGCATGGCCCCACGATGTTTATACTTGCGTACTGTTGTTTGTACAGATGAACGTGGTACCTTCAGGTGTTTGGAAATTGCTCCCAAGGATGAATGAGACTTGTGAAGGTCTACAATTTTTTTTCTGAGGTCTTGGCTGATTTCTTTTGATTTCCCCATGATGTCAAGCACAGAGGCACTGAGTTTGGAGGTAGGCCTTGAAATACATCCACAGGTACACCTCCAATTGACTGAAATTATGTAAATTAGCCTATCAGAAGCTTCTAAAGCCATGACATCATTTTCTGGAATTTTCCAAGCTGTTTAAAGACACAGTCAACTTAGTGTATGTAAACTTCTGACCCACTGAAATTGTGATACAGTGAATTATAAGTGAAATAATCTGTCTGTAAACAATTGTTGGAAAAATGACTTGTGTCGCGCACAAAGTAGATGTCCTAACCGACTTGCCAAAACTGTAGTTTGTTAACAAGAAATCTGTCTAGTGGTTGAAAACGAGTTTTAATGACTCCAACCTAAGTGTATGTAAACTTCCGACTGTATATCATACACTACATGACCATAAGTTTGTGGACACCTACTCGAATATCTCATTACAAAATCATGGGCATTAATATGGAGTTGGTCCCCCCTTGCTGCTATAACAGCCTCCACTATTCTGGGAAGGAATTCCACTAGATGTTGGAACATTGCTGCGGGGACTTGCTTTCATTCATCCACAAGAGCATATTAGTGGGCACTGATGTTGGGCAGTTAGGCTTGGCTAGCAGTCGCCGTTCCAATTCATCCCAAAGTTGTTCGATGAGGTTAAGGTCAGGTGTTCTGTGCAGGCCAGTCAAGTTCTTCCACACCAATCTCAACAAACCATTTCTATATGGACCCTGCTTTGTGCACGGGGGCATTGTCATGCTGAAACAGGAAAGGACCTTTCATAAAGTTGGAAGCACAAAATCGTCTAGAATGTCATTGTATGCTGTAGCGTAAAGATTTCCCTTCGCTGGAACTTAGGGGTCTAGCCCAAACCATGAAAAACAGCCTCAGATCATTATTCCTCCTCCCCCAAACATTACAGTTGGCACTATGCATTTGGGCACGTAGCGTGCTCCTGGCATCCACCAAACCCAGGTTTGTCCATCGGACTGCCAGATGGTGAAGCGTGATTCATAATTCTAGAGAACGCGTTTCAACTGCTCCAGCCAACGCTTGGCATTGCACATGGTGATCTTAAGCTTGTGTGCGGCTGCTCGGCCATTGAAACCCATTTTATGTAGCTCCCGACGAACAGTTATTGTGCTGACGTTGCTTCCAAAGGCGGATTGGAACTCGGTAGTGAGCGTTGCAACCGAGGACAAAGGATTTTTACATGCTACGCGCTTCAGTACTTAGCGGTCCCATTATGTGAGCTTATGTGGCCTACCACTTCAGAAATGTTCCGAACTTACTTGCTGGAAAGGTGGCATCCTATGACGGTGCCATGATGAAAGTCATTGAGCTCTTCAGTACTGGCAAATCTTATGCCAATGTTTGACTGTGGAGATTGCATGGCTGTGCTGTCGATTTTATACCCCTGTCGGCAACAGTTGTGTCTGAATTTGAAGGCGCGTCCATATACTTTTGTATATATAGTGTACTTATGCCTGAATACAGAGTATTACTACTGTATAAATGTATGACACAATTACTACACATTATGCTAGATCTTATTCCAATTGCCTCGATCTTAAACTAAACAGGTGGTAATAGCAGTGATAATAGCTGCGGTGATAGTAGCTTTTTGAGTGCTTCGTCATTTGATTTCATTCACCTTTGATTTCATTCATGCTTCACATGACAAGTGACACGAGCAAGAGCTTTGAACTTTGCCTCACATGAACCAGAGATTATGTTGTGTATTTACGTTTCTATTCAGGCATATTTCTAATCATGTCTTTCTTTATCGTGCAGTAATTGCCAAATTGCATGTCCTGACTGTTAATTGCCTTATTAAGGGTTCTGCACTCTTATTGGCTAGTCTGTTTCATTCTATTACGTCTTCTGTACTGCGGTTGGCTGTGACTAACTAACAGGTTCTAAGCTGATGACAACATTTCAATCCATTTGTGTGTTTTGTTTTATAGAACAGGGCTCCAGCGCTAATCTAGTGCACCAGATTCTAATAACTTGCTGGTTGATGAACTGAATCAGGTCAGTGACAGCAGGTTGGATTGAAAACCTACAGGAAGGTGGCTCTCCAGGAACAGGGTTGGACTGGAGAGCCCTGGTCTAGAAGCTTCCAGACAGGTGATACCGCTTTTTAGTTCACCGCAGCTCGACGTAACAAGTTGAAGTACAGTCAAGTCAATGCATTTGTTATTATGTTATGGGCGGTAGGCTATGGTATTGGGTTAGCGCTGTCTCTTCTGGATTAAGAGTCTCCCATGATAACTCTGTGAGTGGAATGAATTGAGTATGGATTTTTGTTTATGGAGTTTATGATGATGAAGGCAGGTGGCTGTAGCAGACAAACGCCTCTCAGACTGTTACCCGGTGTGTGTGTGTGTGTGTTAGTGTGTATGTGTGTGTGTCTCCTGTGTCATTTATGATAATGAAGGTCTCCTCAGCGTGGTAGTCAGTGGCACCCAGGCTTGTTTAACATACTATCTGTGGCTACAGCTGCATGGCCAGGCAGAACGCAGTTAGCGCCCACCCTAGCTATCCAGGTTAAGTACCTTGCTCACTCAGCTGTGGAACAAATGGAACTGTGCCTCACACTCTTTCAAAAAATGTGTGTGCGTGTCCTTTGTGGTCGAGTCGTTATTGGCAGTGCATGCAAGGCGGTGAACCATGAGACACTGCAGTAAATGGTGCCAGTTCAGACACACACACACTAGAGACCACACCCCAGTCTGTTCAGTCCCACCTGCCTGTGTGTCTGTGTTTTTGACAGTCAATTTATCTTGCTTGCTTTCCTCTTGGATGGACAGCAAATCCACTTATCTATCACAGGTCCACCCATTTCACACATGACCTCTCTCTCTCTCTCTCTATCACACACACACACACACACACACATTGTTGCCTGTACAGGAGAGAGAGAGATCTGGGGAGGTGGTAGGCAGTTGACGCAGTGGCTCCTCTGTGCTGTCCAGAATGATTATGGTCTGGCATCTCCGAGTGTGCAGTGGTCCGCATGCAGGCAGTGGGCTGACAGGGGGTACTGAAGAGAAGGGGGAGAGAAGGGTACTGAAGTGAAGAGCACATAACCCCTCCAACTGATTTTTATTTACCTCTGTTTCAAGGACATGGAATGCATACTATAGATGTGCACACCTACATAAGCGCACGTGCTGTAAGCACACCCACCCAGACAGATACACACACCCTAGTGCATGTAATGCAAACATACAGTCATCAAGCTGTATACACACACCCATTCACACGCACGCCCTTACCTACTTACCTGAAGTCCCTGTGTGAGACCAGTGTGACAGAGAGACAGCAGGGTGTCCCAGTGTGTCCTCCCACCTGCCACCCCCCCACCCTTTACTTGGCGGGAAAGAGACAGGGATGAGATGAGATGGGGAGGTGGGGAATGAGGGCAGCGTGAACCATGCCTTTTAATGACCCTATTTTTCCTCCAGTTTCCCAGGAAGACAGACCAGTGAGTCTTTCCAGGAAGGACCCAATATAGCGTGACACGTGTGGTAGTGTGTCTGCCAGATCAGGTTTGTTTCTTGCATTTTAACGAGAGAACACAGAAATGTGTTATTTTTCTTCTATTACCGCTGGCTGGACTGCTGCTAAGCAAGCTAGGGGTCTTCAATCGCTCAGTTGGTAGAGCATGGCGCTTGCAATGCCAGGATTGTGGGTTCGATTCCCAGTTAATGCCATTTGGACACATACAATGTTCTCTATGTCTTGTTGTTGACACCTATCTGTCCCTCTCATTGGCTACAATGGTCACATCTGATCTAGCCTCCTTCCATCTTTGTGGACATGTACAGTATTTCCATTGTTAGAGCTGTCAATCGACTATCTTGTCAATATAGTAGACCATCTTTGGTAAAATTAACAAATTTGTCAAATATTGATTACAATGTATAGCTTTGAAAAGACTGACCAACCACCCAGCATTGGAGTTATTAGAAGGTCTATTTCCCTGCTTTTGAGAGGATACTGTACCTGGAGACTTGCGCTAAGCTAACGATATGCTAAATTCTATCATCTCCAAACTGCACGCAGAGACATAAAAGTGGTATCCATGAGTTCATCTGACTCTGGGTCAGTAGAAAAACGACCTAAATCTCGAATTCTCACAGTATCCCTTATAATAAATGATTTGCCTGCAGACAGAACAAATGTGTCAATTTTGCACACAATTCACAGGACTACAGTATGCCAAAACCAGAAGAATATAGGCGGGAGGAGGATAAAAAACTAAATTATGTTCACAAGTCTATCCTCCCTCCCTGCGGTGGCCAAGGACCCTATTTCCTCAGGTCCAGATTACCCAGAATCCCTACCCACTTTCATTTAGGAAGTGCCAGAGCATAATTTCCAGCCTGCCTCTTTCCTGTTAGAACTCTCTCTAGAGCCAATCGACTCCTTTGCCTTTTGCCAGCTTCTTCTTCTCTGTAAAAAAAAAAAACAACATCTCCCTCTTTTCTCCTCTTCTCCATTTCCCCCTCCAGTGTGCCATCCTACAGGCCTCTTGAAATGACAGGCTGTCTCCCTCAGCCCTCAGATTGAAGGTGGAAATGGAGGGTGGAAATGGAGGGTGGAGGAGGTTGATGAGTCATGGCCTGCTAAGCTGTGTAATGGCTGCCATGCCATCTCTGGTAATTGTAGCCCATCGTGTCCCTTCGTTCCTGGTGTCCGCTGTGACAAGCAGGGTGACAGTGTGCCAGCCTGATCTCTCCACAGATGAGGACACACAGCTGTGGCAGGGCGGAAAGAGGAGGAAGAGAGGAGAGGAGGTGTCGTGTAGTAGGCTCAATAACAGAAGGACACGATAGGTATAATTAAGTGTACGTTTACTCGGCAAGATTAGCACTCCATCACCACATGCATACTCTTCTTCTACATATCACGACATCATCTCAGTAGGCACTTCAGTTCTGTATTTAATAGGTATGTTATAATGCACTTGGGTAGTGCAGCAGAACACAACAGGAGGAGAGGGCGAAAGATGAGTGGCGTTCTTTCTCTGAACATGACAATTATTTGGAACAGCCAGGTCCAGTGCACGTTGAACCCTTTTCCTTCATTTCATCCCACCCCGTTCTGCTCTTTTCTCGTCCCTCGTTCCCTCTCTCCTTCAGTCCTCTCCTGTCGTGCTCGGTTCGGTAGCCAGGGATCACTGTGTGAGTGGTCATGATCATTTCTCAGTTTGATCCCTTCATCATTAAATGGAGCGTGGCAAACAAACACTGTTAATTACTGTCCCTTCAGCAATAGAGAGGGGGATGAGAGCTTACACCTGCATGATCTGGCCAGCAGATTCCCAGTCCTCCCTGGTCAGGCCAAAACACAGTTAGAAAAGATAATTAAAAGTGATAGGAGGCCAGACAGACAGACGGTCGGCTTGGAGGCAGCGGAAACCTGGAGTGGTGGAGCGATGCGCTCATCATTGTACTGTGACTCAGTAGCACCTCAAACCAACCTGCTATTCCGTGAGGACACTCCTCGTATACTACAGAATTCCTGGAGCCATGTGAGGATGAAGTTAAATGTTCCAAACATGGAGGAAAATTGTATCGTGTACAACACAAGATTTTGATGTATTGAACTCATCCTGTACATGCCAGTCCAGAGCCTATGCAGTGGTTCCTAACCTTTTTCGGGTTATTGTTCCACCAACTGAATTTTACTCTGCCCAGAGTACCCCTGAAGTACCCCCTCATGTGTATTTTACCAGTAGGCCAATGGTCTCATGAGTCTTCTTAAGTACCCCCTGGGGTCCTAGTGCCTGGTTGGGAACCACTGGACTATAGCATAGACGAGGCAAACAGTAGTTTGTGTGCAGGTTTTCAGAGTCCACTCAGATTCGGAGAACTTTGCAGTTGCCTCTCTTTTCCAGTGAGGGAGAAACATGTCTGGCTGTAGTTGTCCTTTAGTCGTTCGGTACAAAGCTCCATGCGTTCTGCTTCCTGCTCTGAATTATTCAAACGACTTTCATCAGAGTTGAGCTCCTCATGAAAACACGGAGGATTTTTATTCTACTTTATGTGTGGAATTGTGAAACACAGCACGAAGAGCATATCAAACATGGAGCATAACGTCTATAATCCATATATTTATCCGTGAACTAACACGACTCCCTGATTGATCATGTTAACTAGCAGACGAGGCAGTTTGATCATCCCAGCATTGGCTCAGAATGTGGTCCTCTGTAGCTCAGTTGGTAGAACATTGCACTGCCGGGATAGTGGGTTCGATTCCCAGGACCACCCGCACGTACAATCTATGCACGCATGACTGTAAGTTGCTTTGGATAAAAGCATCTGCTAAATGGCATATATTAGAATCTTTTTTTGTTATTACCACAGTGTGTGGAAAATAAGGTAGGATAAGCCTTTAGCCCCAGGCAGGGAACGCTAATAAGTAGTGATAATCTTCATAATGAGGGCTACATTAGGCTAAGCCAGGGATATCACACCTCAACATATTACTGATTAACATCCACAGATACAGCCAGGGGCCGCGCACGCGCACACACACACACACACACACACACACACACACACACACACACACACACACACACACACGCGCACACACACACACACACACACACAGTTAAACATGTCCACACACGTCCACACACACACTCACCAACGCACACACATACACACACTGTCATCTCTGCCAGTTTTCATCCATCTAACAGCTTCATGACGTGTTTTAAAAACATTGCAGTCAGATTGACATGTCACCACGTTCACTGTCTATGTTCTATGTTGACGTATCTCTCCTCCCCCTTTTCACCTCCCCTTCCTCCTCCTCCTCCTCCCCACTCCCTCCTCCCCACCTCCTCCTAGGGGGGAACATACACTAATCCAACAGCGATGGATATCTATTCTACCCGGTGTCAAATCAGCAGTCTGTGGAGCTCCTCGCCTGCCATTATCTCCCCTGTCAGTCAGCAGGCTGGAGAGGATGACAGGGTTAAAGTAACTAGCAGGCTGGAGATGATGACAGGGTTAAAGTAACTAGCAGGCTGGAGAGGATGACAGGGTTAAAGTAACTAGCAGGCTGGAGAGGATGACAGGGTTAAAGTAACTAGCAGGCTGGAGAGGATGACAGGGTTAAAGTAACTAGCAGGCTGGAGATGATGACAGGGTTAAAGTAACTAGCAGGCTGGAGAGGATGACAGGGTTAAAGTAACTAGCAGGCTGGAGAGGATGACAGGGTTAAAGTAACTAGCAGGCTGGAGAGGATGACAGGGTTAAAGTAACTAGCAGGCTGGAGATGATGACAGGGTTAAAGTAACTAGCAGGCTGGAGATGATGACAGGGTTAAAGTAACTAGCAGGCTGGAGAGGATGACAGGGTTAAAGTAACTAGCAGGCTGGAGATGATGACAGGGTTAAAGTAACTAGCAGGCTGGAGAGGATGACAGGGTTAAAGTAACTAGCAGGCTGGAGAGGATGACAGGGTTAAAGTAACTAGCAGGCTGGAGAGGATGACAGGGTTAAAGTAACTAGCAGGCTGGAGATGATGACAGGGTTAAAGTAACTAGCAGGCTGGAGAGGATGACAGGGTTAAAGTAACTAGCAGGCTGGAGATGATGACAGGGTTAAAGTAACTAGCAGGCTGGAGAGGATGACAGGGTTAAAGTAACTAGCAGGCTGGAGATGATGACAGGGTTAAAGTAACTAGCAGGCTGGAGATGATGACAGGGTTAAAGTAACTAGCAGGCTGGAGATGATGACAGGGTTAACATAAATCAGCAGGCTGGTCACTTGGTGAAATGTCACAGCCAGTAATCAGGCTCTGAGCGCCTGTCAAACAGCATCACCAGACAGACAAACAAACAGAAACATACAGTACTCTTTACTTCTGACTAGGGGCCTTCCCTTCCACCACGTACTCCAGATTGCTCTGCAATTTAGCCTGTCGCAAAAATTTTGCTTTTCAATAAAGGAGCCTGCTAGAGTTGAATTAGCAAATGAGAGATTGGAGTGGTGATGTTTAATTGGGTTTTCTGCACTTCTGAGGTAATCATCTTGTTTTGTCATCATCTTGTCTTCGTGATGGATTATGCTAATAACTTGCTGGTCATGGTGGGTTTGGTATTGGAGCAGACGGGAGCTGGCATTGTGGCAAAGACAGACAGACAGACAGACAGACAGACAGACAGACAGACAGACAGACAGACAGACAGACAGACAGACACCAGCTGCTGAACCACCAATGGTCAATTAATACATGTCATACACCATGCGTGCCCATGCATGTTTGTATTAGTCAGTGTGGCTTTCTAACATCGAAACTATTCCATTCTTCCTGTGGCCCTGGCTATACATCCTACTAACGTAATCGCCTCTGTCTAACCTCTCTCTATCTCTCTCTCTCTATCTCTCTCTCTCTCTCTCTTCCCCCCCTCTGTTTCTTTCTTCCTCTCTCGCTCTTCCTCCCTGTCTCTCTTTCTCTTCCCCCCTTTCTCTCTCTCTCTCTCTCTTTCTTCCTCTCTCCGCGTCTCTCTCTCTTTCATCTTCTCTCTCTGATCATAGCATGTTTGTGTTAGAGACTCTGTCGCATCTGAAATCCTGCAGCTGTTGGATTGATTCATGTAAATATCACAAGTTTAGATCGTTTATATAATTTATAGACTTGGTTAAAAAAAAGTATGTGCCAGACTGATGTGTCTCTGAATGGAAATCATGTGAAAAGATCTGGCAGAAGCTGGCAGAGGAGGGGGTGTCGCCATATTCAGAAAGAACAACTTGAATGTTGCTGTGTGTATCACCACCTCTGTCCCCAAGCAATTTGAACGTCTTGTCCTAAATGTGGGCCTTGGTAATAATACCCAACTAAGGTTAAGATTGGGTGATCTTAACCTGGATTTGTTGATGCCAGTATCAGAGAGACTGAAATATATTTGTACTGAAAATGTGATTTACTCAACTGATATCTGAACCAACTTAAAACACCCTGTAAACTCGACCTTTTTGGATATCATTCTGACAAACGCCCCTCATAAGTACAGTATACTGTACAGCCAAAGGAATCTTTGCTAACGAGCTCAGTGACCGTTGTCCCATTGCTTGCATTAAAGATATTAAGCTACCTAAATCGCGTCCATGCGTTATTACAAAGAGACGTTTCAGCCCTTTTAATGAGCAACATTTTCTGTATGACCTGGTGTTCTACAATTGGGAGGGTCTATCCTCTATCTCTGATTTGGATCAGGCCCTTGAATGTTTTACTCTGTGGCAGATAAGCATGACCCATAGAAGAAATGTAAGGTAAGGAACAGGTCTAACCCATGGTTTCATGAAAGAAATGTAGCTTGGGCTAAGGCTAGATTGACTGATTCTAGCTGTGACTGGCAGTCCTTCAGACATTTGAGAAATAGATGTGTTACTCTGGTTGGAAAAGCAAAGTCAACATACCTCTTGAAATGTGTATCTGAGAGTGGTGGAAATCCAGCCAAATTCTTGAGTGGTCAAATCTTTGAAACAATACTTCATCCCCTCATTGCCCCAGCAGGTTATGATAACCTCTGGTCCCATGAAAGACAAAAATGACATTTGAGGTGCTTTTAATAACCATTTTGCCTAAGCTGGCCCCCTATTTGAAAGAATGGTTTCTGAAAATACTTAAAGCTCCACTAGAGGGGGTCCTTTATTCACCTCTAAACAGATAGCAGAGAACGATGCTCTTCCAGGAACTCACTCTTTTTTAAATTTGAACTATTTTAGGTCAATGATGTACCAAATGCCTGGCAAAATGTATGTCAAAAAAATCTATTGGAGCTCATTCGCTTGATCCATTTCTACTCCAGTTTTCTGCCTCCCTCATTGTAGAACCTTTGACCCACATTTTTATTTAACAATTGCTTCTTGTGCTATCCTTAAGATATGGAAGGCAGTGCAGGTCCTCCCCCTTCACAAATGTTGGAATCCTTCTGACCTAGATAACTACTGCCCAATTTGTAATCTATCTTGCCTTGCAAAAATATTAGAATCATTGGCAATCTCTCAGCTAAGAACTTCAAGAACGATATTCTTAATGTTCACCAGTCTGTCTTTACCCGGACATAGCACCGTTTCAGCAGCTACGCCCGTCTTAAATGATGTGTTAAATTGCTGAGATCCTAGGACTCACTCTAATGCTATATTGATAGACCTATTCAAGGGCTTTGATACTGTCGACCATCCCCTACTCATTCAGAGGTTGTCTGAAATGGGCCTCGACCATTTCTGATGGTGTCAAGTTACCTTAGCGTTACTAAAGTTGTCCCGCATGGGTTGATTTTGGGACCTGTCCTCTTCACTATTTATACAGTGCATTCGGAAAGTATTCAGACCCCTTGAGTTTTTCCACATTTTGTTACATTACAGCCTTACTCTAAAATTGATTGAATTATAGTTTTTCCTCTTCAATCTACACACGATACCCCATAATGACAAAGTGAAAACAGGTTTTTTGAAATATTTGCACCTTTATAAATTTTTTTAAACAGAAATACCTTATTTACATAAGTATTCAGACTCTTTGCTATGAGACTCTAAATTTAGCTCAGGTGCAACCTGTTTCCATTGATCATCCTTGAGATGATTCTACAACTTGATTGGAGTCCACCTGTTGTAAATTAAAGTGATTGGACATGATTTGGAAAGGCACACACCTGACTATATAATGTCCCACAGTTGACTGAATGTCAGAGGAAAAACCAAACCATGAGGTTGAAGGAATTGTCCATAGAGCTCCGAGACAGGATTGTGTCGAGGCACAGATATGGGGCAGAGTACCAAAAAATGTATGCAACATTGAAGGTCCCCAAGAACACAGTGGCCTCCATAATTCTTAAATGGAAGAAGTTTGGAACCACAAAGAACCTTCCTAGAGCTGGCCGCCTGGCCAAACTGAGCAATCAGGGGAGAAGGGCCTTGGTCAGGGAGGTGACCATGAACCCAATGGTCCCTCTGACAGAGCTTCTCTGTGGAGATGGGAGAACCTTCCAGAATGACAACCATCTCTGCAGCACTCCACCAATCAGGCTTTTATGGTAGAGTGGCCAGACGGAAGCCACTCAGTAAAAGGCACATGACAGCCCGCTTGGAGTTTGCCAAAAAGCACAAAAAGACTCTCAGACCATGAGAAACAAGATTCTCTGGTCTGATGAAACCAAGATTGAACTCTTTGGCCTGAATGCCAAGCGTCACATCTGGAGGAAACCTGGCATTAATCCCTACGGTGAAGCCTGGTGTTGCAGCATCATGCCGTGAGGGTGTTTTTCAGCGGCAAGGACTGGGAGACTAGTCAGGATCGAGGGAAAGATGAACAGAGCAAAGTACAGCGAGATCTTTGATGAAAACCTGCTCCTCAGACTAGGGTGAAGAGTTGTCTTCCAACTAGACAACAACCTTAAGCACACAGCCAGGAGTAGTGGCTTCGGGACAAGTCTCTGAATGTCCTTGAGTGGCCCAGCCAGAGCCCAGACCTGAACACGACCGAACATCTCTGGAGAGACCTGAAAATAGCTGTGCAGCTCTCCATCCAACCTGACAGAGCTTGAGAGGATCTGTAGAGAAGAATGGGAGGAACTCCCCAAATACAGGTGTGCCAAGCTGGTAGCGCCATACCCAAGAAGACTGGAGGCTGTAATCACCGCCAAAAGTGGTTCATGTAAATGTTATGTAAATGTAATATATATATATATACAAAACAGATATGTTTTTATAAATTAGCAAACATTTCTAAATACCTGTTTTTGCTTTGTAAATCAGCCTTTAGTTTTAACGCCCCCCTCGTTTTCGAATAATTTACAAACTTCATTAAAATGTTGAATCCTTGGTGCCAATAGGGCAGTTTAGAACACTGATGAGGGATGAATTCCCTGAGGTTTGCAAGTGTTTTGGTGGTTTATTTGTGTTTAGATCTGGTGTGTCTGATTCTGCAGTATCCTGTTGTTTCTTTTTTGCTGTTTTGTTGATTAACCACCCATGACTGTATTTGTTTGTGATAGAGACATGCTCGTTGCATTCATCCATTTTCAGCTCTGTGGCCTTCACCAATTGATATTCCAAGTCAATATTTTATCATTTAAATTAAATTATTTAACACAATACAACAAGTATTTAATAAGGCCTTATTTTGAGGGCCTAGTTTTACCCAATACAGTGGTCTGAAACTCATGTTTTACAAACCTGCAAGTCACATTATGATGGCTTGCGAAATGATGTGTAATTCCTATTAGAATCCAGCCACAGTGTGGATATTCAACATTTTCAATTTGTATTCAGCCACAACCTGCATTCAGAATGACTGTTCAGCCGAACCCCCCCAGAATGAGATTAAGCTATGAGTCTACCTAAACCATCTAAACTGGAACAACCATTTCGGTAACAGGTGCAATAAGTCCAAGTAACAGATTGGAATAGTTTAGAAAAATGTATGTTATTTATATTTGAGTAGCATAAGATTAATTAATCAATCAAAACATAGATATTGAAACAAATAATTCTAAAAGTCAACCTGCAATAGAGCATGCTGGGAAATATGATAATGATAGGTGTGGTTTTGGTTAAACACTGTTTCTTAACACAAACACTGGGGTTCTTTTAAACCAATAAGTGTTAATTTAACAGCTGAATCAACACTAGAAATGTTACACTGAAAAATCAATACTAGATAAAACTCGCCAATTTGCTGTTTAGCTTTCCCTATCTCTGAGTCACCACTTTCTAACTTTTCTCCTCTTTCTCTCTCTCTCTCTCTGTCTCGGTCTCTCTCTTCCTCAATTAAATTCAAGGGGCTTTATTGCATAGGAAACATATGTTAACGCAAGTGAAGTAGATAATAAACAAAAGTGTAGTAAACAATCTCTCTCTCTCTCTCTCTCTCTCTCTCTCTCTCTCTCTCTCTCTCTCTCTCTCTCTCTCTCTCTGTCTCCCTCTCTCTCTCTCTCTCTCTCTCTCTGTCTCTCTCTCTCTCTCTGTCTCTCTCTCTCTCTGTCTCCCTCTCTCTCTCTCTCTCTGTCTCTCTCTCTCTCTCTCTCTCTCTGTCTCTCTCTCTCTCTGTCTCTCTCTCTCTCTGTCTCCCTCTCTCTCCATCTCTATTTTATTTCGGTGAGTCACCTCTTCCTATTCTTACCCCTCTATTTCTATCTCAATATCCCTCTCACTGCCTGCTGAAATCCTATTGACTCATTACACCAAATTAAATAATTCAAGGATAGTTGAAATTTGGTTTAAATTGACTCTACTGGGAGTTATCTTAACCCTCGAGAGAGTGATACGCTCCCTGCAGTTAGTGTTGATAACTGGAGTTCATTGGGAAGGAGTACTTTTAACTTAATGAAAGGGAAACGTCATGATTTTTCAATGTCATATTCAGCATCTTCAGCATCAGCCCAATATCAACATTTGTGAAAATGGTGCGTTTCTATGTTTTGTAGTAAAAAAGACAGAGAAAGATCATTTTCAATGACATCATCAACCAGTTAGCAGACAATTACTAATGCCAAATTCACACGATGAACACCGATGATGTCATTATAAACACGTATCTTCTTCTGTCTTTTTTACAACAAAACATAGAAATGCACCATTTTCACATGTAGATGTTGGGGTGGTGCTGGAGATGAGGAATATGTAGAACATTTTTGAAGTTTCCCTTTAAGAGTAACCAGGGACAGTTAAATATGTAAAAATAATTCCCAGCATGCTCTTGTAACGCGCGGGATATGAACTCAGGTCTCCCAGGGGAGCAACCAATGTCTTAGACCAAGAGGAAATGTCCTTTTGGGCTGAGGGCAGACACTGGTTTTGAAGTTCACAGGCGGGTCTACTTCGTCACGCAACCTTGTCCGACACATTCACCCCCCTTTGACCCCTCCCCCACGAGAGTCCGCAGCACATTTGGCGCCAATGTAACACTCTGGATATGAACCTGCGTCTCCCATGGGAGCAACCACCGTCTTAGAGCGTTAGGCTAAGAAGAAAATGCCTTTTGGACTGACCGTGGCCGACTCATGTCCACTACACTCTGTTGCAGGTTGATTTTAAAACATTTTTCAAGATCTGTGTTTTCTCTTGTACATTGAATGTTTCTTTTTATCTGATGCTACACAAAGATACGATACATGCAACTAATCCAATCTGGAAGTGGTTGGATTCATAGCAACTGTTAGTGAGATAGTTGTTCCAGTTTGACGTAGGTAGTCTCCATGGACTGTATTGTCTTCCCTACTCTGACAGGTGTTCTGAATGCAAGTTAGGGGTGATGTGAAAGTGCCAGTTATCTTCCTGTAAGATGACTTCCAACAGAAATTGGATATCTTATTGCAAAACACCATAATGTGAAACATTCAGAAGTATTCAAATAAGGCTTTTGTAGCAGGGGTCATTTAAAGGGGAACAAGGCGCAGCGTGTAGAGTCCTCATATTTACTTTTAATGAATATACTTTTATACAAAACGACCGACAACAGTTCCGTCAGGTGAACTACACTAAACAGAAAACACCCCCTGTCACGCCCTGCCCTACCCTACTATAGAAAATGACATCTTACTAGGGTCAGGACGTGACAGCTTTACACACTTATTACTCAAAGGAAGTCAACTGAAAGAACAATGTACTCTGCTGCAGTTGATTGTTGATTTAAAAACAACACAGAAAAGTGTAAAATGGCAAGTGAGTTGATTAAAAATGATACTGAAATTAGTAAAATGGCAATTGGAGTTCAATTCAAGAAACTCTCAGAGTTTGATATTTACTCCATTTAGTGTCATTTTAACTCCAAAAATACCAACCCCATAACCAAAATAGTGTTACATTTGACTCCATAGGAGTTGAATTAACTCATGCGATTTCACTATGTGGGTGTCATCTTATTTTTGTATGCATCCACAACCCAGCTATATCTGTACACTAACTGATTCACTAGGAATGGGATCATTTGCTTGGTTTAACAAACTCCTTTACTATAAGCTTTTAGTGCCAAGTTGGCACCCGATCAAAACTCAATCTCAACCCCAGTTGGCCAACCTCTTCTATGTCTCTGGGTAGCATACACAAGGGCACAGCCCAGGCTGCTGTGTATTAACAACCATACTGTAAGTGAATGCATCCCAAATGGCACTCTAGTCCCTACATAGTGCCCTATAGGCCCTGGTCAACAGTAGTGCACTATATAGGGCATACGGTGCCATTTGGGATACAAGCAGTGCGAGCAGGCTGGCACAGAGGTAATGATCCATCTTAGACAGCAGCAGCCATTCTGGCATCTCCTGTCCTGGCTGTGTGTGTGTCTCTGTAGTGGCTCCCATGCAGTCTGGATCCCATGTGTGTGTTTATCAAACTAATTAAACCAGGACCAATTAACAGGCAACCATGCAGAGAGCACAATTAGACCTAAGACCCATACCATCCATCCTTCTCTCTCCCTTTCATACCATCCCTTCTCTCTCTTTTCCCTCATACCATCCATCCTTCTCTCTCCCTTTCATACCATCCCTTCTCTCTCTTTTCCCTCATACCATCCATCCTTCTCTCTCCCTTTCATACCATCCCTTCTCTCTCTTTTCCCTCATACCATCCATCCTTCTCTCTCCCTTTCATACCATCCCTTCTCTCTCTTTTCCCTCATACCATCCATCCTTCTCTCTCCCTTTCATACCATCCCTTCTCTCTCTTTTCCCTCATACCATCCATCCTTCTCTCTCCCTTTCATACCATCCTTCTCTCTCTTTTCCCTCATACCATCCATCCTTCTCTCTCCCTTTCATACCATCCCTTCTCTCTCTTTTCCCTCATACCATCCATCCTTCTCTCTCCCTTTCATACCATCCTTCTCTCTCTTTTCCCTCATACCATCCATCCTTCTCTCTCCCTTTCATACCATCCCTTCTCTCTCTTTTCCCTCATACCATCCATCCTTCTCTCTCCCTTTCATACCATCCCTTCTCTCTCTTTTCCCTCATACCATCCATCCTTCTCTCTCCCTTTCGTATCATCCCTTCTCTCTCTTTTCCCTCATACCATCCATCCTTCTCTCTCCCTTTCATACCATCCCTTCTCTCTCTTTTCCCTCATACCATCCATCCTTCTCTCTCCCTTTCATACCATCCCTTCTCTCTCTTTTCCCTCATACCATCCATCCTTCTCTCTCCCTTTCATACCATCCCTTCTCTCTCTTTTCCCTCATACCATCCATCCTTCTCTCTCCCTTTCATACCATCCTTCTCTCTCTTTTCCCTCATACCATCCATCCTTCTCTCTCCCTTTCATACCATCCTTCTCTCTCTTTTCCCTCATACCATCCATCCTTCTCTCTCCCTTTCATACCATCCTTCTCTCTCTTTTCCCTCATACCATCCATCCTTCTCTCTCCCTTTCATACCATCCCTTCTCTCTCTTTTCCCTCATACCATCCATCCTTCTCTCTCCCTTTCATACCATCCCTTCTCTCTCTTTTCCCTCGTACGATCCCTTCTCTCTCTTTTCCCTCGTACCCTCCCTTCTCTCTCTTTTCTCCTTTCATTCCCTCCCTCTTCTCTTCTACTCCTTCATGAAACTAAATGCAGACCCCTTGGCATGGTGTCACTGGTTGGAGCAACAGTCCCGCAATGTTTTCATGAGTTGTGTTTCTTATGGCATTGTTCCGAGTTTTGTCACACCTTTCAGTGGCATGTAACATGTTCAGTGGCTGTCCAGTCATTACGGAGAGAGGGAGACTGGAGGGAAAGAAGGATGAGTGGTAGGCAGGGCGCCAGGGAAAGAGGGATGAGAAGAATGAGTTACGGTCCCCCCTCGCTTGTCACCCCCCTTCTCCCTCATCAACCACCTCCTCCCTCCTGGGGAACGAATGGGAAATGGTACGGTCACGGATTGTTAATTCTGCCGGTCCCCCGCCGCCCACGAGCCCTGCTCAGCCGAACCCCCCCCCCCCCCCCCCCCCCCCCTACCCCACACAGCACAGCACGCCTGTCTGCATGCCTTGCACGCTCCTTCACTGGTGATAATGTGCATGGAGAATACACATGGAGGGAGCATAGAGGCTGACACAGCTAGACACACTCTGAGTTTCAAAGGTAGGCATACACACACGCACGCACACACACACACACACACACACACACACACACACACACACACACACACACACACGAGGCCATTCTTGCTAATGTTCTTGAAATGGGCTTGTTTAAAGGCTTTTGGGATTGTGATTACCTGCAGTATTGATTTTGATTAGAAGTGCCTCCCTAACTAGAGAGAAAAAAGAGATACCCAGCCAATCTCAATTCAAGTGGACAGCCACAGCTGTACTTAACATATTGGCTGGGCCTGGAAACAGATCTTTCGCCATCTACTCTTCATCCTCTGAACATGGAAGGCCCTGTCCACTCGATTTTACTCCGAATTGCTCAACGTTGTTGCCGTGGTGTTAGCCATAGCATGTATTAGGTATTGATCTGCTGTTTGACAAGCACGGTGCCTACATGTTTAGCTGTTTTATATCACACTGTTTATCGTGTCTGGGACTAAAATTAGAGGTCCCATGACCTTGTCCTTGTTGGAGGTGTGTGTCTGTGTGTGTGTGTGTGTGTGTGTGTGTGTTTGTGTGTGTGTGTGTGTGTGTGTGTGTGTGTGAGGTGGCTGAAAAAGCAGTAGCACACCTCCTGTGGTACAGATGTATCTGTCCTTACACCTTGTGTTGTCCCCTTATGTAGTCAACCAGAACCCTGCCTCTACAGCCACACACCTCTGTTCTACTGCAGATGGAGAGCAGGGCATCAAACATACTGTACTGGCTGAACACTGGTTGGGTTGGCATCGTTCATTAGTGTGTGTATGAGGGGGGATTTGTGTAGAAACAAACATAATCAAATAGCACTTTGGTTTCCACTGGGATGTGGGAAATTGTTTTTGGCTATCATTTGCTTTGCTTTGAGATATAATTGTTCTGGAGATATAATTGCTCTGGAGATATGATTCTTATAGAGATATAAATGTTATGTCCATCCCCACCGCTAAATAGAGAATAGGGCGCAATTTGGGATGCAGGCCACTGTGTGTCTCAAAGTGACCTGATATCCTCTCTTGGGGTCCCTTCATTACTCCATCCCTCAGGCATGTTCTTTTTGACACAGAGAGAGAACTTCCACAACAATAACAACCCACTGGGCAAAAACTGAGTGAATCATCATTAAAAAAAATATACAATTGTGATGACGTTGAATCAATGTGGAAAACTGGTTGGATTTGCAAAAAGTCATCAACATAAGGGAATTTTGTCTTTTTTTCACCCAACTTTGAACCTAAATCCAAATAAAAAATGTTGTGTTCGTTTCACGTTGAATTCCCGTTAGTTGAAAACTCAAACCAAATGTAAGTCAAAACTAAACGTTAAACTGAAATCCGTGCCCAGTAGGAAAGCTGTCTGAATTCACCCCCCCCCCCCACACACACTCCACCCTCCTGTTTCTCCAATCATGTGACTCGTTGTTTAAGAGAGGCTACTCTGGAAGGTTAGGCATATTATCTGGGGACAGAGATGACAGAATGGGTGTAAGTGTGGCTTTACAAGACTACTAATGTACTTGATTCACTTCACTCCGGAATTCAGTGTTAATAAAGGAATGTTACTGACCTAGAGAGTTCATTTCATTCCATATTTTATTACACCTAACCAGGAGAAATAATGTTTTCAGTGTCCTGCCCTGCAGCCTACGACTGTTATATAATTTCTAAATATTCAGCTGTTCCACTGGCGGTCGGTGCCGTTTCAGATGAGGGAGGACTATATATTTTTTAATGAGCATGTCCTTATTTCTACTACAGCCTATTGGATGACTGTCATTCTTATTCCGCTCTCCCTGCTCAGAGTAACGTCGATAGGTTTAGGCTACTACATGATTCTCTAATTTTCCCTGTACCCATCATGAGGTTGCTACAACCTAGTCTATGAATGAAAGTTTAGAACGTAGGCGCACACAGGTCGGGAGAAAACTTAGAGTGATAAAGGTGGCAGACAGTGACACATTTAATACCGCCTTGCACACTCTTGCCTGCACACTCTTTCATAGCAGCCACATACAAACAGCATGATCACTTTGCTCGTATAATTCCTATTCGCATCTATATGCTCTCCTCGTCTCACCTTTTCCCTTCACTTGTGGACTTCAGTGCACAACACATCAGCTGTCTGTGACCAGGAAAACATCTTTCCAAGCCAAACCTTCATATCATAACCAATAACCGCTACACACAGCCTAGATTGTTGTGGTCACCATATTAGCTAACGTCATAGTTAACATAGCTACTAGAACTAACGCGTTAGTAAACTCGCTACAATCATGCAGTGCAGTGTACAGTCAGCAAGCATTTACACCGGCGGGCCACAGTTGCGATAAATTCATAAAACTAAAAGCTTACCTTGACTTGTAAGAGTTACGGTGTTGGATAGCCATAGCCATCTAGCTAAAATAGCATCTCTCTCTGTTTCAGCCGGGTGTTTGAGTAGGCTAAACTAGCTAGCTGCATTTGCTAGCTCAGTGAAAGTGAAAAGAATATAACAAAATATAGCTAGCTCTCTCTCTCTTGCTTCTCCTTTATTTTTGAAGAAATGAATTTGTTCAAAATGGTTCAACTATTGTCTTTCTCTCTTTGAGTCAACAACTCACCACATTTGATGCACGGCCATTCAAGCTAGCTGTATCTTATCCTTTCAGTATTAGATTGATTTTCTTATCCTTTGATTGGGTGGACAACATTTCAGTTCATGTTGCCAGACCTCTGATAGGTAACAGGACGTCCTCCGGAAGTTGTCATAATTACGGTGTAATTCTATGGAAGGGGGTGAGAACCATGAGCCTCCTAGGATTTATATTGAAGTCAATGTACCAAGAGGAGAACGGAAACTAGCTGTCCTCCAGCTACACCATTGTGCTACCCTACAGAGTGCTGTTGAGGCTACTGTAGACCTTCATTGCAAAACAATTATTTGGTGACGTGAATATATTTAGTATAGTTTTATCTAAAAAGGGTAACTTTTTAAACGTTTCACTGTTTTTATTTTTATTGAATTCACTGAGGAGGATGGTCCTCCCCTTCCTCCTCTGAGGAGTCTCCACTGGTTCGTTCAGTGTTTTTCATGTTTTATCCTGCTCATACAGTCGGTGCTAGACATGGTCCTGTCCTATGCCAATGCATCCTACTGTGTGTGTGTATTTTTCTGTGTCTGCCAATGCGTGCAAGTGTGTGTGTGTGTGCAAATGTGTGTGTGTGTGTGCAAATGTGTGTGTGTGCGCTAGACATTGTCCTGTGCTATGCCAATGCATTCTACTTCCTGGTTGCTTCCTTGACTCTGTGATGTCATCAGCCTGGGACGGCCTGGTGTGGACTGCTATAGCCAGCATGAAAGTGGAGCCGCTGTCCTCCAGCTACAGTTCCTCATCAACGAGGTAAGACTAATTATATTCTATTCAAGGTAAGATTCCCTCCCTGGTACCTTCATATAACAATCTTCTCAGTAGTCTACAAGCAGTGTTTCCCATTTCCAGTCCTCGAGTATCCCCAACAACACACATTTATGTTGTTACCCTTGACAAACTCACCCGATTCAACTCATTGAGGGCTTGATGATTAGTTGACACGTTGATTCAGGTGTGCTTGTCCTGGGCTACAACAAAAATGGAAAACACTGGTCGACAGGCCTCTTCTCCTTGCCTCTCATCTGAAAATATAGTATGGGTGAAGGCAATATGGCCAACAAACATGAAGTGCATCTCCAGTTCACCCATCTGAGAACACATCATCTGTAATAGAAGCTAAGAGTTCTACCATTCCTCTTCATACTTTGAATTTAGCTCTGTTCTAAATCTTGTTCTGGGCAGATACATTCACAGTTCACAGACTCCCTATTGATTTCAAACCTTGACTCGACACTCTTTTAGGATGGTTATGACTAATGGTAGCGCTGTTATTTAGCAACTATGAGGGGTGTGGAGCGGGGGAGATGGATGGGGGGTGGGAGATGGGGGATATGGAGGGGTGTTTGGTGGGAGAAGATGGGGCTTTATGAGGGGTGGATGGGTGGGGAGGGAGATGGGGTTTGTGGACGGGTGGAGAGGTAGATGGGTGGGGGAGATGGGAGGGGTGGATGAGTGGGGCGAGATGGAGGGTCCTGCAGAGAGGAAGGCTGCTGGAACATGGCTGTCATTGGCTATGACCTCTTGACATCTCTCCTCTCTCAACCCACACACTCTCGCTCCAACAAGATCCCATCGTTTCCCTTCCAAATTCGCCGTATTGTGGGATGAACGTCTGTTTTTGACACATTAATTCTGCGCAGTTACAGGGTTAATTCCGCGTGGTTACAGGGTTAAAACAGAAAAAAGAACTGAAAGGTTAACAGTTTAGGCATTCATTCTTAAAACAAAATAAAACAAAATAAATTCTTAAAACAAAATAATTAAAAAACAACTGGCTATTACCATCAAGTATTCTCACGGCGAGCTAGAGCATTTTGAACTGTGGTGGCTCAGTGGTCTGAGTAGCAGACTTCGACTACGAGCATCACGAGTTCGTCTCCCTCCACTCACTGTCACTTTCCGTAATACGCCCCCCTTAGTAATTGGGTGTGTGTGTGTGGTGGGGTGGGGGGGTAAGCACAGCTGCAGCAGTGTAGTAGTTCTTCATGTGTGTGATGGGGTGGCTAATTACTGTGACAAGAAGGAAGGAAGGGGGTCATTAATGTCTTTATCCTGTGTGGAGGGAGAGTGTGATATAGGAAAGAGAGGGAAGAGGTACAGAGAGGGAAAGGAGAGAAAGACAGGGAGAGAGAGAGAGAGAGGAGAGATATTGATAGATGTTAGAGTTGGCTCTTTTCATACCCATTCATGTGAAGCAAGAAGCATATTTTCCCTTCAGAATGTGGATAATATAATCACTATGTGTAGTGTAGGGATGTGCGTGGTTATTTGAATGTTCAAATATCCAAAACAAACATTAGTATTCAAATACTTGTGAGTATTGGCTTTTGTGAGGAAGAAAATATGAATTTAAGGCATATTCTACCACCGAAATGTATTTTTCTAAATGAAATTAAAATATCCATGTGACATTGTTTCAGACAAGGATATCATGACATGTCAAATTATTAATTTAATAAAACAACTAACTTCTCAATGTAGTGTTTATCACTTGCACTCCATGAAAAGCCCTTAAAAAGGCCAGTAGCCGACCGGTACGTGTGTAGCTTGTTGTTTATGTTGGCCAATCAAAGCAGCAGTAGTGAGTGGAGTGAGAGTTCACAAAACATGGAATAAAAGGACAGAATTAAAAGTTAGTGAAATAAAAAGGATTAGGCTACATCGAGCAACCAACGGGTTAGACGACTCAACTCAACTCCACGATTTACGAGCTACAGTCCGCCCACACTAGTCGCCACTCAACTCCACCGTCAATCGTAGAGTTGAGTTTAGTAGGCTACCAACAGATAGGCTGTTGTTTTATCTGAATGGGGTTGGGGAGAAAGTGCAGCATGTGGCCTCAAAGCCTAGCTAGTTTGGCAATAGAGCTCCAGCCTCTCTCCCTTACACAGTAGTGATCAGATTAAAAACGTAAGTAACAAAAAAAACACAAGTATTTAGAATATCCGTCAAATATTAATGATGCTAATCGAATAGTGAAATTATTTCAAACCCCCATAGTTTGGTGTACTGATGAAAACACAACTATCGAAAGCAGAGCAGAATGTTTTATTCAAAACCAATGTAAAAAAATTCTGATGTACTGTATACTCCACACATCAAATCAATGTCTGATAATCACATTTTCTTGTATGTGTAAACTAGTTCCACACATATAATACTGTGTACCGTACATTGACACAGACATGTACACAAATACAGTGCTTTAGAAAGTATTCATACCCCTTGACTTATTAAACATGTTGTGTTACAGCCTGAATTCAAAATGGATTGAATATATGTTTTCTCTCACCCATCTACACACAATACCCCATGATGACAAGTTGAAAACACAGAAATATCTCATTTAAATACAGAAATATGTCACGTCCTGACCAGTAAAGAGCTTATTTGTTATTGTAGTTTGGTCAGGATGTGGCAGGGGGTATTTGTTTAGAGTGTTTTGGGGTTTATTGGGCTATGTGTTTATGTAGAAGGGGTATTTGTTTAGAGTGTTTCGGGGTTTATTGGGCTATGTGTTTATGTAGAGGGGTGTTGGTTTAGAGTGTACCGGGGTTTTAGGTTTAGGTTCTAGGTTAGTGTGTTCTATGTTAGTTCTAGGTTGTTTATGTCTATGTTCAGTTTATTGATTTGACCTTCAATTGGAGACAGCTGTTCCTCGTTGCCTCTGATTGAAGGTCCTATGTATAGGGGTTGTTTTGTATGGGGGTATTGTGGGTAGTTGTAGTTGCATAGCTTTGTGTTTAGCCTGCATCCTGTTCGTTCGTACGTTTTCCTGTTTTAGTGTTCAATAAAAGTGAAATATGAGCACTCAACCCGCTGCGCCTTGGTCCATTACCTATGAAAGACGTGACAAAATATCTCATTTAAGTATTCACACCCCTGGGTCAGTACATGTTAGAATTAGCTTTGGCGCGATTACAGCTGTGAGTCTTTAAAAGCTTTGCACACCTGAATTGTACAATATTTTTAAAACTCTTCAAGTTTTGTCAAGTTGATTGTTGATCATTGCTAGACAGCCATTTTCATGTCTTGCCATAGATTCTCAAGTCAATTTAACTCAAAACTGTAACTAGGACACTCAGGAACATTGAATGTCATCTTGGTAAGCAACTCCAGTGTATATTTGGCCAGGTGTTTTAGGCTATTGTTCTGCTGAAAGGTGAACTTGTCTCCCATAGTCTGTTGGAAAGCAGACAGAGCCAGGTTTTCCTATAGTATTTTGCCTGTGCTTAGCTCTATTCCTGTAATGGCTGTCGTATAGAGGGGACTAAGGTGCAGCGTGTTGAGTGCTCATAATTACTGTTTATTTAAACTCGGAACACTAAAGAAAATAACAAAGAGAAAACGATCAGCTAACAGTTCTGTCAGGTACTGAAGACCACACAGAACACAACTAAACAGAATACAACTGCCCACAAACACACTAGAAAAAACCCCAACATAAATATGATCTCCAATTAGAGAGAACGCGAACCAGCTGCCTCTAATTGGAGATCATCCCAAAAACCTCCAACATAAAAATAGAATACTAGAACAAAACATAGAAATAGAAAGCATAGACAAAACACCCCTTGTCACGCCCTGACCTACTCTACTATAGAAAATGACATCTTACTAGGGTCAGGACGTGACAATTCCATTTATTTTCATCCCCAAAAAACTCACTTGTCCTTGCCAATGACAAGCACACCCATAACATGATGCAGCCACCACAATGCTTGAAAATATTAAGAGTGGTACTCATTGATGTGCTGTGTTGGATTCGCCCCAAACATAACGCTTTGTATTCCGGACATAAAGTTAATTTTCTGCCACATTTTTTGAAGTTTTACTTAAGTGCCTTATTGCAAACAGGATGCATGTTTTGGAATATTTACATTTTCGTCATTTAGCAGACGCTCTTATCCAGAGCTACTTACAGTAGTGAGTGCATACATTTCATACATTTCTTTTCATGCATTTTTTTTTGTACTGTTCCCCCGTGGGAATCAAACCCACAACCCTGGCGTTGCACACACCATGCTGGCGTTGCAAACACCATGCTCTACCAACTGAGCCACAGGGAAGACCATTTGTATTCTGTACAGGCTTCCTTCGTTTAACTATGTCATTTAGGATAGTATTGTGGAGTAACTACAATGTTGTTGATCCATCCTCCGTTTTCTGCTATAATAGCCATTAAACTCTAACTGTTATAAAGTCACTATTGGCCTCATGGTGAAATACCCTGAGTGGTTTCTGGATGTCTATATCTTTGTAGTTCCTGGGTGTGTTGATACACCATCCAAAGTGTAATACATAACTTCACCATGTTGAAAGGGATTTTCAATGTATGCTTTTTCCTCCCCATCTACCAATAGGTGCATTTCTCTGTGAGGCATTGGAAAACCTTCCTTGTCTTTGTGGTTGGACCTGTGTTTGAGATGCGTTGCTCAACTGAAGGACCTTACAGATAATTGAATGTGTAGGGTACAGAGATGAGGTAGTCATTCAAAAATCATGTTAGACACAATTATTATTAGACACAAGTCCATGCAACTTATTATGTGACTTGTTAAGCACATGTTTACTCCTGAAGTTATTTAGGCTTGTCATAACAAAGGGGTTGAATACTTATTGACTCAAGACATTTCAGCTTTTCATTTTTTTATTAATTTGTAGACATTTCTAAAAACATATTTCCACTTTGACATTATGGGATATTGTGTGTAGGCCAGTGACACAAAATCTAAATGTAATCCATTTTAAATTCAGGCTGTAACACAACAAAATGTGGAAAAGGTCAAGGGGTGTGAATATTTTCTGAAGGCGGATATGGACTTTAATTTTCTCTGTCTCTCTCCGACTCAAACTCTCACACTGCACTCTTGTGTTGCTCAGTTGGCAGAGCATGGCGCTTGCGACGCCAGTATTGTGGGTTCGATTCCTGGGGCCAAGCATACTTCAAATATATGCACAAGTTGCTTTGGATAAAAGCTTCTGCTAAATGGCTTATATTATTATATTCTACGCTCACAGGGAAAAACACTGACCTCTCTTATCCTCCAGTGACTCACAGCACTGATCTTGACACAGTTCTGATGACTCTGATGCGGTGGTGTGTGGGTTGTCTAGTATGGAATACTGATGTTAGACACACATACAGCCCAGCTAGCAGCCCCTTGACATTCAACAGGCTGATTAGCTGCTGGGGCCCTGGAGGGCCACTCCTGACCTGCATGCCTCTGCCTCCCTCACACACCCAGTCAATAATAAGCCTCTGGTTAATGAGAGCCCAGCTACTTTACATTCAAATACAGCTCTCAGCAAACTCAGACACTGGGTCATGGTACTTGGGGATGCTGTATTGTTGGTGTGGTGGACCAACATGGATATTATTTTCACTCTTTATTAATATGCCCATGCCCTTGTTATTGCCCTGATTTTGTTGCATGCCAGAGCCCTGCTGTCATTCACCTCTGCTGTCATTCAGCTTTGCATTGGGTCACCTCTCATAATTATAGCCACAGTGTCCCTGTTCAGGTTTGATCCCATAAAGCTGGACTTATTCACTCCAGAGGACAAAGGCTTGCTCTTTATGTCAGAGTGCGACTAAAGGCTAATTAGATTGTTTGTTTGATAATGTGAATGATTTGTTCCATGAATTATACATCTGATTAGTAAATGGGCTCGGCGGATCAGAGGGTCCTCTGTAGCTCAGTTGGTAAAGCATAGCGTTTCCTACGCCACGATAGTAACTTTGATTCCCATGATCACCCATATTTGAAGTGCATGACTGAAGTTGCTTTGGATAAAAGTGTCTGCTAAATGGCATATATTATTAGAATAGTTCTTTTTAATATGGATAGTACTGTAAGAGAGGTTGTCAGGGCATCTGTAGACCAGACTGTTGGGTTTCAGGGGGAGCTGGAGTAGAGTAGAGTGCTCTAGAGGACACAAGTGAAGCAGAGCATCCAGGTAAACAGCCACCTGGGGAGATCAAGGATATTAACTTCTGACCAGGAAATAATGACATTTTAGAGGAGCAGAACAGGCATTATATGGATGAATGTGCAAACAGCTATTGGCTGACAGTTTTATGGCTTGGTTTTACCTGAACACATACAAATGCAGTCCTCTCTAACAATGTGGTGTAAATAAATGAGGTGAGTGCTATTTATGACTTTACACAGTATCTCTGAACCTGTGGTTCATTAATTGCTGCTCTCCTCCCCTTTATCCCCCCCCTTGCAACTCATAGCATCCTCGTTTCGTTCCTGCGCTCTGTTGCATGTCTTTGAAGAAAGGCGACAGAGAGCATGTTTCTGTAAACACAATAAGCGCGCTGTCTCCCTTCTGTCTACTAGCCTGGGTGACAGGATCGTGATTGACAAGCGCACACAAAGGATTGCAACCCTGCTAGACACAGAGGAAGTTTGAGAGCGAACAATTGAGGACAGAAAGAGCGAGAGAAAGAGATGTATATACGTATAGATTGTATTTGGATTACTTAGATTCGTTCTGACATTTCAAGATTATATGTTTTTTATTTATACTTTTTTATTATTTGTGTACTTGTTTGACATTTTACTGCACTGTTAGGAGCTAGTAACATAAGCATTTTTCTGCATCCACTATAACATATGCTAAACTTTGATTTGGTTTTGATTTGATTTGATTGTGAGAGTGAGAGAACGTGAGAGAGGCAGTGAAGCAAACAGAATGAAGGGCGATATCAGATCTCTTAATCTCCTGAAGGTGCTAGCTAATCATCGCTGTGTACTCCATCAGTCAAATTTGACATGGATTAGTTGAGCATATCCAAGTTAATGCTATTAGCCAGCCAACAAAACCAGAGCTCACTGAAACAGGATAAGAGTTCACTGACACCAAAACAGACAGAGGGTGGAAAAACACAAGCAATTATATCGTTCATTATTTTCCAGGCTGCTTAATTATTTTGTGGAGATTAATTTATTGTGGTTTATACCAACCTCCTATCCCTCATATGCTAATATGGTGTTATGAAGTAGCTGCCATGTTTTTAACTGAGATGGAGGAGGAACCAGGAAGATACACAGCAAGGGTTGAGCTCTCACATTTAAAGGGATACTACAGGATTTTGGCAATGGGGCCCCTTGATCTACTTTTCCTGAGTCAGATGAACTCGTGGATATCATTATGTCTCTGTGTCCGGTATGAAGGAAGTTGGAGGTAGTTTCCTGAGACGATACTAACTAGCGTTAGCGTAATGACTGGAAGTCTATGGGTATCTGCTGCTTTCTAAGAGTATACTGCTTAGTTAGAAGAACACTTTCACTTAGCTCCAAAATGTTAAAATCATTGGTATTCCAAACCAGAGCACCTCAAACTAGCGCTTCAGCTAATTGGGTAGAACATGATGTACCTGACATTGAAAACAGGGAGATATACATGCATATAGAAGACGCGCACACACACACACACACACACACACACACACACACACACACACACACAGTCCCAGAATACAACTGAAGACATTCATGAAAAGATGTTTACCCAGATGGGAATCTCAGTGGATTAGTGCCTGTATGCATGTTCCATGGGGATATGATGTTCTATGAGATGTGGAGTAATTTCCTACCATGATTGAGCCCTTAATCTGGAGCTAATCCCCCCGTGGTTCCCCTGGGTCCCATCCTCCCCGCAGCCTTCCCACAGCACCAGTTACTGCACCGTACTGGGAATTCATGTAATCACTCACTCATAATCCCCCTTCACACAGAGAGGAAAGAAATTAAATATATTTCATAATCTCGGAAACTCAGAACTAAAATCTTGCATAATTGTGTCAGATGCTCGGTTAAATTCTGAGGGGAGATGTTAAGAGAAAGATACTAACATGACTTGTGAAGTCTCCACCCCCTAAACGTAAACGGAATTCGAAAGATATGGGCACCTGTGAGATCGTGCTTTGTCCAAATTATCATTGACGGAAAATCAGCATACCGGAACAAAGTTCCTCATTAGTCGTCACAAATCCACAGTCTGTTGACAGACATTGCTACCATTTATGTTACGTGCGTCTGTCTACAAGAGATGACTTATTTCATAAAAATGACACTATACATCCTGTTGGACAGCCTCCTGGAGCTCTGTAGTTCCTTGACTCTCTTTACAATATGTTTCTCAGACATTAAATGCATCTTTTTTTTAAAACATCCACCATATTCAGGTCATCGTTTACTTCAGAGTATGCTAATGCTAGTTCAGACACAGACATCCACAGTGCTATAGGAACAAGTCTGATTCAACACCTCATTCAACATCCCCTCAGTGAAAAATGACAGCGAGTAAGGGAGAGACCCCTCTCCTCTCAGTTCTCATTTTCTGCGTCCCAAATGGCAGCCTATGGGCCCCAGTCAAAGGTAATGCACTACATGGGGAATAGGGTGCCATTTGGGACCAAGTCATTGTGTCCCGTTCACTCACTCTCACAGGTCTGAACTATGGCCCCAATGTGTGTGTGTGTGTGTGTGTGTGTGTGTGTGTGTGTGTGTGTGTGTGTGTGTGTGTGTGTGTGTGTGTGTGTGTGTGTGTGTGTGTGTGTGTGTGTGTGTGTGTGTGTGTGTGTGTGTGCGTGCGTGCGTGCGCTGCCTGTGTGCGATTTTTGGTTTGTCCGTGTGTGTGCACACGTAGTACACACACAAATAATGATTCTCTGTCATAGGCCTGCATTTCCAAGGAGTAAATGTCAGCCTCTGTGTCTTGGGACCTCATTTCTCACCTGTATGTTTCTGCACATGCAGCTCCTGTCTCCAGAGACTTATACAGATGCATTCTGGTGGTGTCTACTCGCTGTACTTGGGCATGACCGCTGATTAGGCTTACTGTCAACACATGCATTCACACATACAGACACATACGCTTTACAATGCATATTCACACCCACACACATACAGGGAACTGCCAAAATAAAGGAAACACTTGGGTAAATGAGGGATTGAAATTGAAATTGAAAGCAGGTGCTTCCACACAGCTGCGGTTTCCTGAATTAATTAAGCAATTAACATCTCATCATGCTTCGGGTCATGTATTAAAATGCACAGTTGCCCATTTTTTTGGCTACCATGGCTAGAAGAAAAGATCTCTCTCTTTCTCCACTTCCCTTATGGAAAAATCACATGATTTCACGTGACATTTCCACATGTGAAATCATCTGAAACCATGTGTTTTTGGAACACTTCACATGTGGATTTTCATGTGATCACATAACTTTCACATGTGGATTCACATTGTCGAGACTTCACAGGTGATGCCCTGCAAGCAAAAATGAGTTGTTATGATACAGTTGAAGTCGGAAGTTTACATACACTTAGGTTGGAGTCATTAAAACTCGTATTTCAACCACTCCACAAATTTCTTGCTAACAAACTATAGTTTTGGCAAGTCGGTTAGGACATCTACTTTGTGCATGACACAAGTAATTTTTCCAACAATTGTTTACAGACAGATTATTTCACTTATAATTCACTGTATCATAATTTGAGTGGGTCAGAAGTTTACATACACTAAGTTGACTGTGCCTATAAAAAGCTTGGAAAATTCCAGAAAATTATGTCATGGCTTTAGAAGCTTCTGATAGGCTAATTGACATCATTTGAGTCAATTTGAGGTGTACCTGTGGATGTATTTCAAGGCCTACCTCATACTCAGTGCCTCTTTGCTTGATATCATGGGAAAATCAAAAGAAATCAGCCAAGATCTCAGAAAAAGAATTGTAGACCTCCACAAGTCTGGTTCATTCTTGGGAGCAATTTCCAAACGCCTGAATGTACCACGTTCATCTGTACAAACAATAGTACGCAAGTATAAACACCATGGGACCACGCAGCCTTCATACCGCTCAGGAAAGAGACGCGTTCTGTCTCCTAGAGATGAACGTACTTTGGTGCGAAAAGTGAAAATCACTCCCAGAACAACAGCAAAGGACCTTGTAAAGATACTGGAGAAAACAGGTACAAAAGTATCTATATCCACTGTAAAACAAGTCCTATCTCGACATAACATGAAAGGCCGCTCAGCAAGGAAGAAGCCACTGCTCCAAAACCGCCATAAAAAGCCAGACTTACGGTTTGCAACTGCACATGGGGACAAAGATTGTACTTTTTGGAGAAATGTCCTCTGGTCTGATGAAACAAAAATAGAACTGTTTTGGCCATAATGACCATCGCTATGTTTCAGGAAACAGGGGGAGGCTTGTAAGCCGAAGAACACCATCCCAACCGTGAAGCACGGGGGTGGCAGCATCATGTTGTGGGGGTGCTTTGCTGCAGGAGGGACTGGTGCACTTCACAAAATAGATAGCATCATGAGGCAGGAAAATTATGTGGATATATTGAAGCAACATCTCAAGACATCAGTCAGGAAGTTAAAGCTTGGTCGCAAAAGGGTCTTCCAAAGTTGTGGCAGAAAGGCTTAAGGAAAACAAAGTCAAGGTATTGGAGTGGCCATCACAAAGCCCTGACCTCAATCCCATAGAAAATTTCTGGGCAGAACTGAAAAAGCGTGTGCGAGCAAGGAGGCCTACAAACCTGACTCAGTTACACCAGCTCTGTCAGGACGAATGGGCCAAAATTCACCTAACTTATTGTGGGAAGCTTGTGGAAGGCTACCTGAAACGTTTGACCCAAGTTAAATAATTTAAAGGCAATGCTACCAAATACTAATTGAGTGTATGTAAACTTCTGACCCACTGGGAATGTGATGAAAGAAATAAAAGCTGAAATAAATAATTCTCTCTACTATTTTTCGGACATTTCACATTCTTTAAATAAATGGTGATCCTAACTGACCTAAGACAGGGAATTTTTACTAGAATTAAATGTCAGGAATTGTGAAAAACTGAGTTTAAATGTATTGGCTAAGGTGTATGTAAACTTCCGACTTCAACTATACATACACAGCGCATTTATTTTCAACTTATATTTGACTCACTTTAACATACATGACTACATTGTGGATGCGTATTTATTCAGTATTTATTATTCAACATGTTCTTACCTGGGATTTGATCTCACAACCTCTTGGTTTATTTAATTCCGATATTCTGCTACGCTACCATGTCTGTGTCAGTAACTGATTTCCCCTCCGTTTCTACACTTTGGACTTCAAAGTAAATCTCAGCTTTGTTAAAAAAATATACTAAAGAAAAAACTATTATACTGTATTCATCAGTATGATTCAGGAGTAACATCAAAACATTAGACAACTACACAATTTCTCCTTTGTAGTGTTCCAAAACACGTTTTCACGTGTGAAATGTCAATGTGAAGTGTTCCAAAAACACGTTTTCATGTGATTTTCCACGTGAAAAAATCCTCACTTTCAATTGCGCTTATTGCACAAGCTATTACAAACCTTTCCTGTATTTTTTTAATAGTAAGTTACCAGCTACTGAGTTGCAGTGAAAATAGTGGAAACTCCTTTTAAGGTATTTCTACAGCTGAACTGTATTTATTTGTCAATAAATATACAACAACAAATTGTATTCAGGAAGTAGTACACAGAAATTCAAATTTTTATATTTTCAATACCGGAATATTTGGTTTACTTTCTGAACTGACTGGAACATAAATGGAATTGACCTCCTCATTGGTTAGCACACTTGGGACACAACCACACCTGAGATTTTAAATGACAGTCTCTTAAATAACAGCAACCTGAATTTGCTGCTTTGCCACCAGGTCTGTGGCCATGACAGAAATTGGCCAGAGATTTATTAGCAAGAATGCATTTCTGCACTTTACTAAAAGTTACCCGGAATCAAGTCAATAATTGTGCGAATATCTGACACCACCAAATAAAAAGTAGCAGTGCTCAGGGATACTTGACATTAAGGCCTAGATTCAATCAGATCAAGCATAAACATGCAATAGCCGACACCTGCATAGCTGGAGTTTAATGTGACATTGTACCTGTTACACCAGAAAAACAACTGAAATCTTTTTTTCTCATTATTTCCATTCACAAAATAGAATGAAAGCGCGTGTCAACCATTCTTGAGCTTGCCATTGGACATGACGCCACATGGTCAGTATAGCAGCTTGCATTGACTTCAGAGGAAGCGTTCCCTCAATGGCTGATGGTGGATGACAATGCCGGATGCCCGATGGCTGTAGTGTAGCAGGGACATGAGAGCTGTCAAATCGGTGAGCGGCTAATCGTTTAGTCATTGTCATGAATCCACAATCGTTCTACTCGCGTTAGAGGATTTCTATCAGCCTTATTGAGGTGTAGATTACATATCACAATCCAATGTTCGAACTTGTAAACAAGGCTGCATGGGATTTAACTTAATGATCCTCCATAAAGCCAAAGGCAATTTCACTTCAGGTAAATTAAAATAAAATACAATTGTGTGTGTCACATGCTTAGTAAAAAAACAGGTGTAGACTAACAGTGAAATACAATGCAGAGGAAAAAAATATTGCAAAATTATAACACAAGGAATAAATACACAGTGAGTAACGATAACTTGGCTATAACACATGGGTACCGTTACCGAGTCAATGTGCAGAAGTACATTTTACATTTTTACATTTTAGTCATTTAGCAGACGCTCTTATCCAGAGCGACTTACAGTAGTGAATGCATACATTTTCATACATTTTTTTTTCTGTGGTGGCCCCCCCGTGGGAATCGAACCCACAACCCTGGTGTTGCAAACACCATGCTCTACCAACTGAGCTACAGGGAAGGCTAAGTACAAGGTAATTGAGGTAGATATGTACATATAGGTAAGGGTAAAGTGACTAGTGTGGTGGTTAATTTCTTTGGTATCAATGAAGAGACAAACTTATCACACAAGTCAGAGTTATGCTTAAACTAAATCTTTATTCACTTAATAAGGAAAGTAGGTCACACCACAGACAGAAGTGAATGATGTGAGTGCTCTGCAATAACGATTGCTGTTCGACAAACCACACTTAGATGATTCGTTGAGAGCCCTGAGACAAAGAATACAAACCCTTTTATAGCAAAGATACACCCCTTTAGTCTAAATGACAAACAACAGATGTGTGGAATGGATCACAAGGTTAGGATTTGATATATGATAAATGAGTATTCCCCCAGCCAGATAGCATTTGCTATGAAGACTGTTCTTATTGTACAGAGTTTGGCCCCTAAGGCACGGCCCTGCCCGTCCCTGGTACTTCACAGCACAGAAACACCAACTCATTCTATGGCATAAATCAATTGTCAACTCCAGATACCCTTATCTCAAGTAAAACCCATGTCCTTGACCACACGCCTGGACGAGCTCACTGAGGGGAGTGAGCCTCTAAGATACACTATCCCAGGATAGGTGCAACACAAAAGATGACATACAATGATTCCAGACACTATCCCACACATCCTGTCTCTGACCTTATCTCCCCCAAGGCCGAAGGAGGGAGTGACTGGCGCATAGACATTGTGGAGACAAGTAATTGGTTCCCCACATGGTTTGTAATAGGTAAAGATACATATCTACATATGAAGACAATGTTCCCTCCTGTCCTCTTCTCTTCTGATATTCTGCATAGCAACAGGGACATGTGATAGACAAGCCTGACCTCTCCCCTCTCTGGGCCCCAGGTGACCTGAGGCCCATATGAGGGAGGAAGTGCAACTGCCAACACCAGAGTCCGAAGGGATACATTCTAATAACAAGAGTTCACAGTTCAATCATACTAAGCGCATTATGCAGATAAGACATCTTAATTATCTATGTTACCGAGCTAATTCTGATTCTTCCACCACCACTAGGCATCAGGACTAGATAATAAACAGTTGCTGAAGGGTATGTGATGAGTCAAAAGAGTGTAGTGCAAAGAGGGTCAATACAGCTAGTCCGGGTATTTATTGGGGCGGAGGTAGCCTAGTGTTTAGAGTGTTGGGCCAGTAACCGAAAGTTTGCTAGAGATTGAATCCCCGAGCTGACAAGGTAAAATTTGTCGTTCTGCCCCCTGAACAAGGCAGTTAACCCACTGTTCCTAGGCCGTCATTGAAAATAATAATTTGTTCTTACTGCTTACATAGTCTATTTGTTTAACTATTTAGTAGTCATATGGCTTGGGGGTAGAAGCTGTTTATGGTCCTGTTGGGTCCAGACTTGGTGCATTGATACCGCTGGCATAATGCCAGGAGACGCTTGTGGATTTGACAGCTCAAATGCAATTCCACCTCTGACAAAACAAACCGCCATGCGGTTGTCCGCCAGCACAGATCTGATAGTGTGCATAAATACTCTGAGGATTTGAACTTTCAACCTTATGGTCGGAAATGTATTAATGTATTCAGCAGTCCCACCAGATGGTTGTTTGTTACCAAGAGCATACAGTATCTCCACACACTCTGAAAAATAAGAGTAAGGTTACAGTACAGTGTTGTTCCCTGATGTACAACAAGGTCAAAGGTACACATTAGGTACCTTTTAGAGGTGACATAGGAACTCACATGGTTCTGATTGGTACCTTTTAGGGTATATGTGTGGTTGATCTAGTATAAGGAAGAAATAATCTCCCCAATATATGAATATCAAGCTGCATTCTTAACCATGAGGGAGGTGGGAATTTACCAGTTGTGAAGTCGTAAATACCTGTTGGATGCATTAACGTGCTTTGAAACCATTGTGAACCATCAATTGACTAATGGCCAACAAGCTGTGTCAACCATGAACTAAAGTACAGTTATCATGCTTGTCAAAAATGTATAGAGTTCAAAAGCCATATTAATAGATTGCGTTTTAGCATAATGTTTTGTCGTTCCAGTTAACTGCCGAAAAAACAGTTATTGACCTAATTTCATTAGTCGGTGATGTCATGTGGGAGAAGTTGAAGCTCAGGGATGATAGACACATTTCCCACTACAAATTACCAGTTGGAGGGTTGTTCAAGCTGATTTTTCCCAGTTGTAAATTCCCACTTCTCACTTGGTAACAAACGCAGCCATTAGATGCAACCATTACTGCACTTTGAAATGTAGGTGGGGAAAATGTGCTGGTGGGGGCTCATTAGCATATTTTGTAGCATGGTCTAAATATTTAGTATTTGTGCCAACTGTCAGTGGAAATACAGTTTAAGTGCTTTTATCATTATGTTGAACAAGGTTGAGCAAGGCTTTTGACATTGTTTGTTATGCAATCTTTGTCAGAATGTGTGACACTGTTAAAAGGTTAACGTGCATTTTCCAGTAGAACCTGGTTCACGAGAAGTTAACGTTCAATTTTCAATAGCTTACTGTCAATTAGTTACAAGTGGGTTATTGTGAAATTCACACTTACTCTACCTAATGCATCACACTCACTGACCTGAAGGTCTGGTAGGAAAGTGAGTATTACAATTGCATGGTGACTAGCTAAAAAATGAAATATATTTGGATGCTTTGGTGTCTAATACACTGATAAATAAATAAATAAATAATAAATAAATATATATAGCGATGCTCCACATCCAACCCGACAGAGCTTGAGAGGACCTGCAGAGAAAAATGGGATAAACTCCCCAAATACAGGGGTGCCAAGCTGGTAGCGTTATACCCAAGAAGACTCGAGGCTGTAATCACTGCCAAAGGTTCTTCAACAAAGTACTGAGTAAAGTTTCTGAATACTAATGTAAATAAGGTATTTATGTTTTTTATGTTTAATACATTTACAAAAAAATAAAAAAAGTTTTCGCTTTGTCATCATGGTGTATTGAGTGCCGATTGATGTGGGGAAAATCATTACTTAATCAATTTTAGAATAAGGCTGTAACGTATCAAAATGAGGATAAAGTCAAGGGGTCTGAATGCTTTCAGAATGCACTGTGTGTATATGTTTATATATATTTATATATGCACTGAGGGTACAAATAATTTGGAACGCTTGCTCTTTCCATCACAGACTGACCAGGTGAAAGCTATTATCCCTTATTGATGTCACTTGTTAAATCCACTTCAATCAGTGTAGATGAAGGGGTGGAGACAGGTTAACAAAGGATTTTTAAGCCTTGAGACAATTGAGACATGGAATATTTAAGTGCCTTTGAACGGGGTTTGGTGGTAGGTGTCAGGCGCACTGGTTTGAGTCTGTCAAGAACTGCAACACGGCTGGGTTTTTCACACTCAAAAATGTCCTGTGTGTATCAAGAATGGTCCACCACCCAAAGGACATTCAGCCAACTTGACACAACTGTGGGAAGCATTTGAGTCAACATGGGTCAGCATCCCTGTGGAACGCTTTCGACACCTTGTAGAGTAGTTGAGGCTGTTCTGAGGGCAACTATTAGGAATGTGTTCCTAATGTTTTGTACAGTCAGTGTATATTAGGGCTGGAGAACTGAGTGTACAAGCTTAATGTTTATGAACAGACAACATTAACTAAGTTATTGTGACTTTTACATGAACTTACTGACAATTAGTTTCCAGTAACTTCTGACAACAAGTTTCCGTTAAGTTACTGGAATATGCACAATAACCTCTTCACACTTTAGCTCATTACTGACACATTCTCTTATGAAGTTTACTGAAAGACAGTATCAAAGAAAAGGTTCTCTCCCTGCATTAGCATAACCATCAAACACTTAAACAGCTACAACACTTCCACTAACGGTTGTACACATATATTTGACCACGCCCCTCAGATATGCTAATGAGACCCCCAGTATATTGCCACCACCTATCAAAGCCCAGTGATGGTACCTTATTTTCAAAATATTGGGTAGCAACCAAGAGCTTATGAGTTCAAATCCCATTTAAGCCCCAAGTGTGGTCACAGTAAACAATTATACAAGATTCTTATATAGCAGTATACTGTAATGTTATAGAAATAACACCTTCATGTTGTTTTATATATTTATTTATACTGTAACTTTAGCAAAGTGCAGAAATGTATTATTCCCAATCTGTTGTGAGGTTGAGTTGTGAGGTCGAGTCCTAAGTATAGCAGCATACTGTCCTTTAACATTAACACCTGAATTCATCTATAAACATACAGTAACTACACTGAACAAAAATATAAATGCAACATGCAACAATTTCAAAGATTTTACTGTCTTATCGCTCATAAGGAAATCAGTCAATTGAAATAAATTCAAAAGGCCCTAATCTATTGATTTCAATTGACTGTGAATAGAGATATGCATCTCTTCTTCAAAGATACCTTTTTTTTTAGGGGCCGGGATCAGAAAACCAGTCAGTATCTGGTGTGACCAACATTTGCCTCATACAACCCAACACATCTCCTTCGCATAGAGTTGATCAGGCTGATTGTGGCCTGCGGAATGTTGTACCGCTCCTTTAATGGCTGCACGAAGTTGCGGGATATTGGTGGGAACTGGAACACGCTGTCATACATGTTCATCCAGAGCATCCCAAACATGCTCAATGGATGGCATGTGGAAGAATTGGGACATTTTCAGCCTCCAGAAATTGGTTACAGATCCTTGGGGCCATGGGGCCATGCATTATCATGCTGAAACATAAGGTGATGGCTGTGGATGAATGGCACGACACTGGGCCTCAGGATCTCGTCAATGTCTCTCTGTGCATTGAAATTGCCATAGATAAAATGCAATTATGTTTGTTGTCCGTAGCTTATGCCTGCCCATACTGTACCATAACCCCACAGCCACTATGGGTCACTCTGTTCACAAAGTTGACATCAACAAACCGCTCGCCCACACAACACCATCTACCTTGTACAGTACAATTGAAACTGGGATTCATCCGTGAAGAACACACTTCTCCAGCATGCCTGTGGCCATCGAAGGTGAGCATTTTCCAACTGAAGACGGTTACGCCGTCGAACAGCTGTCAAGTCAAGACTCTGGTGAGGACGACGAGCACGCAGATGAGCTTCCCTAAGACGGTTCTGACAGTTTGTGCAGAGATTCTTTGGTTGTGCAAACCCACAGTTTCATCAGCTGTCTGAGTGGCTGGTCTCAGATGATCCTGCAGGTGAAGAAGCTGGATGTGGAAGTCCTGGTCTGGTGTGGTTATAGGTCGTCTGCGGTTGTGAGGCCGGTTGGATGTACCTCCAAATTCTCTAAAACGGCTTATGGTAGAGAAATTAACATTCAATTATCTGGCAACAGCTCTGGTGGACATTCCTGCAGTCAGCATGCCAATTGCATGCTCCTTCAAAACTAGAGACATCTGTGGCATTGTGTTGTGTGACAACTGCACATTTTAGAGTGACCTTTTATTGTCCCCAGCACAAGGTGCACCTGTGTAATGATCATGCTGTTTAATCAGCTTCTTGATATGCCACACCTGTCAAGTGGATGGATTATCTTGGCAAAGGAGAAATGCTCACTAACAAATTTGTGCACAGAATTTGAAAGAAATAAGCTTGTTTGGCATGTGGAACATTTCTGTGACCTTTTATTTCAGATAATGAAACATGGGACCAACACTTTACATGTTGCATTCATATATTTTTGTTCAGTATACTTGTAGATTTACCATATTTTGACTGTAACTAGACCGAAACATCCAGGGGACCATGACTATTTAAATGTTATTAATGTCAATTATGTCTTTAAAAGTAAAATATTCAAAATGACATTTGACACCTGGGTTTTCTTATGTGCTCAAATGTTGTCACGTGTAGTTTCATGTTATCACATGTTGAAATTTTGCATCCCCATGTTGTCACATTTATTGCACATTAATTTCACATAAAATCATATTCTGATAGATATGTTAGTCACGTGTAGTTTTGTGTTATTACATGTTGTTTCACGTGTCACATGTTGCTTAACAAGTTGCCACATGTTTTCACATTAGCTTAGTTAAATCACATGTGATCACATGAGATTACATGTTTACATTTGAAATTCATGTTGTTTTTCCATAAGGGTTCAGTCTTCCTCCCACCTTTTGAAACTGATTTGCAGTTATTATAAGTACCGTTCCTTGGCAGGAATATGCAGTTGCTCAGGGGTATGTTCGAGAATCAGAGTTCATTATGAGCTGCATTAGTTCACGGTTTACATAGCAGTGATCAGCATAGTAATGATGGAGTCAGTGTACCAGGGTTGGGGTCAAATTGAAGGCAGTTCATTCAGGAAGTGATTTGTATTTAAAATTCAGAAATTGAATTTTTTTTTGAAATAAATAGTGTCTACTTTTCAGTTTATTGAGAAGTCATAAAAAATATAAAATAAATGTTTTCCATAACTTAGTTATTATTTCTGTTTACTTCCTGAATTGTCCCCAATCAAGTGTACTGACTGTCTGTGTTCTGGTTGTTTGTCTCACCTCCAGGGGGCGCTGGTTACGGCATGTGCAGACGACACGCTACACCTGTGGAACCTTCGCCAGAGACGCCCAGCCATTCTGCACTCGCTTAAATTCAACAGGGAGAGGTAAGTACTCTACGTGCGGTAACACACACACACAAACATATACACACACACACACACAACACAGACACACACACAGGACCTTGCATAAAGGCATGCATCTTTTCTGTTTGACATCTTGTGGCTCGATGAGATGGATTCTACTTCAAGGCCAGAGTATGCCCAAATGAATTCAAGTTAGACAGAATAAATCTACATGTCCCAAGGTTCACCGTCAAAGTTCCCAAACTATACTCAGAGTTCAGTAAAAGCATTCACCACAATGCTGAATGTTGCAAACATCAACATTTCCTCATCTTTCAAAACGCTCTGGGTGAGCCATTCACACATTTTCTGCATGGCCCTGTCTGCCCTGAATATGACAGATGTATTGTGTAGGTGTATGCTGTGCAGAATGTGGGAGCATGGTGGAGTTTGTGCAGAGTCTGGCTAAAAGGGTTCATTCATCCTCCCTTAAGCCTTCCAGGCAATAGAGGTG